>NC_137969.1:170839274-170888026 GCF_963924665.1 Micromys minutus | reverse complement strand
CTGGTGAGTGAAGGAGGACAGGGGAGTGAATGTCACAGGCCTGCTGACATCTCTTCTAAGAATGCTTTTATTTTTTATAACTAAATCAGTAACTTCTTCAGTGGTCACACAAATATAAATGTACCACAAAACATTATTTGTAAATTCCTCATCACATTAAAAAAAATCATTGGGGGAGGGGTGGAGTGCCTGCCATGGCATGTCTGTGGAGGTCACAGGACAACTCTAGGAGTCAACTCTCTTCTTCCACACTGTGGTTCCTGAGATCAAACTCAGCTCAACAGGACCCTTTACCTACGGAGCTATCTCTCCAGGCCCCACACATTTACTGTCTGCAATATATGCTCCTTGGTGCACATTATCATTAGATGCTTACCACAGGAAGCTTTCTTCATTTCATTATTGAAACTGAGCAAAATTAGGAGCATTTATATTTTTATCCGCATGTTTAACAAATCTTCAAATGATCTAATCTAAACGTTGTTTCTTTGGAATTTTCACCAGTATTTTCTAGGTCTTCCAACAGCATTTGTCATTTGGTATTTCAGCTGTGTTTATTATGGGATGAATGACAAAAAAACAGCCTAGTATGAAATGTCACTTTGATGAATGTAACTGCTGTGACAATGTAGCAAGATGTGTCCTTAGGATGACTGGGACAGTTGTCAGGAAGACAAAGCTGAAGATGGGCTTATTGAGCAGAGATGGGAATGGTGTGAGAGCCTGGTGAGAATACAGGAGAGGAGCTGGAGAGAAAGCTCTGTGTGTGAGAATACAGGAGAGGAGCTGGAGAGAGAGCTCTGTGTGTGAGAATACAGGAGAGGAGCTGGAGAGAGAGCTCTGTGTGTGAGAATACAGGAGAGGAGCTGGAGAGAGAGCTCTGTGTGTGAGAATACAGGAGAGGAGCTGGAGAGAGCTCTGTGCATAAAGTGCTTGTTATATAAGTACAAAGACATGAGCTTGTATCCCTAGCAACCAGGCATGGCAACACACCTAAAACTTTATCCAGCACTGGAGGTACAGAGAGGAATGGAACCTAGGGGCTTTATGACCAGCCAGTCTTGTCTGAATGGGGAACTCTGGGTTCAGTAAAAGACCCTGTCTGGCAAAAATAAGGTAGAAAGCAAGAGAGAAGAAACTCAAGATTGTCCTAAACATGCACACACACATTCATGTGCATACATGTATACACCCCACACACATAAACATTCACACGAAGAATAAGGGGAAACTAAGCATACTGGTACATACATACAGTCTAGCACACGGGAGAATAAAGCAGAAAGATGGCAAGTTTGGGGCCAGCCTGAGCTCCACAGCTAACTTGAGGTCAGCCTGGAATCATAGTAGAACACTAACTGAAAAGAAAAAATAAAAAAATATATAATATGAAGAGGAATAAGAGAGAAGGAAAAAGAGAGAAGGAGAAGAGGGAGGGGGAGAAGTACACAGATTTTAGGGAGATAAAAAGGCCTTGAGGCACAACCCAGGTCAAACGTGGGTAAGAGGCAGCCTTATGGGATCAGAGAGACGGGCAAGGCCTAATTGCTCATGCATGATCTTCTTGGCCTGCAGGCCTGAGATTTAGCTAGATTTACAGTCAACCTCTTGTTTGTCTGCTGAAGTTCTCTATGCTTGGCCACCATCATGGTTCTCAGCAGGGAAGGGCAGGAGAAGGAACCCATCATGGAGAAAATGGTGTTGTGTAACTGGTCCCAGATCCCCTAGTTCCCATTGACTCTGAGACTGTATGGACAGTTAGCAGCTTTCTTGAGATTTTGACCTAGAGCCAGAGAGAAACAAAGAAAGCAGACCTCCAGACACCTTCCAGACCCTCCTCAGTCAGACACCTTCCAGACTCTCCTCAGACACTTGGGGTTAGTTGGGATATTCAGTTAGTTGGGATACTGCTTTTCTACAAGGTAAACACATAATTTCATATTTTGTGCTAGTTGAGGGTGTTGGATCCCTTGGAGCTGGTGTTACAGACAGTTGTCACATACACACAGACACACACACACATACACACCACACAAGCACACACACACACCACATACACAAACACACACATACACACATACTTGGATCCCTTGGAGCTGGTGTTACAGACAGTTGTCACATACACACAGACACACACACACATACACACCACACAAGCACACACACACACCACATACACAAACACACACATACACACATACTTGGATCCCTTGGAGCTGGTGTTACAGACAGTTGTTACATACACACAGACACACACACACCAATCACGGATGCTGGGAACTGAAGTAGGAGCCTCTGGAAGAGTAACAGGCAATAAGTACTGAACTGTTGCTTCAAGCCCTGATGAGTCTATTTTTGAGGTGGTTCGAACACTGGAGTAAACGTAGATATGAGAAAGAACAAAAGAGGACCAAAAATGGTCAACTGGGATAAAGGTGGACTCTATCACTGCCACAGCTGTCAGCAGACACAGGGGTGAAAATCAAGATCTGGGTCACACTAAATGTGACTACAAGAGGTGATATTGAACAGCAAGTTAGGAATAGGAATGTGGACTGGTAAGCTGCTCTGGGCCATGTGTGGAGTACTTAATCCATGGCGGGGACAGGGATGGGGGGGGGATGAGAACGGCTAAGAAATGAGAGTAGACAACAAACGAGAGAAGGAAATCGCAGGGTTGGAATATAGGATAGTATATTTTCAGAAGTCTGGCTAAACAGGATGATCCAGCAAAGATGGTAGAGGAGGAGAAGACCCAGGATTGTAAAGTCCAGAATCACCAAACGCAGAGGAATTTGAGCAAACTTGGCACAGGATTTTCAAGAGGAGTTTGAGATGAGGAGAGGGATGACAAGTTTGCATAGAGAGGTTTGGAGGAGGGTAGGAGGAGGAAAAGACTGGATGCTGACTTCACACAAGTCCCTGTTTTAAAAAGGGGAAGGGGAGCCAAGAACTGTGCCGTGAGCAGAGGGAGCAGTAGATAGGGGTCAAGAGATACTGGGAAGTATGCAGTGCTAGGGTAAATGAAATGTCAGTCCTGTAGGAGAGGAAGATGACACACATGTACTTAAATGGGTGAGAGGGAAAGGTCTGACCCATGACGAGGCCACCCCGAGGGGCTATATTATTTCAAGTGACCAGATCATTGGAATTTGGTGAATGTGGCCACCATGCAGCAGACTGGGGCCCAGACTACCAACACAGCTTTTGAATCAGAGCCACCCTCTGCCTCCTCTTTACCCACGAGGCTGCCAACATCAGAGGGCTTGTGGCTCAGGACAGCCTGGCGAGACAAGAGTGTAGGCCCTTGGGGCTGGAGAGATGGCTCAATGGTTAAGAGCACTGACTGCTCTTCTAGAGGTCCTGAGTTCAATTCCCATCAAACACATGGTGGCTCACAACCATCTGTAATGGGGATCTGATGCCCTTTTCTGGTGTGTCTGAAGACAGTGACAGTGTACTCATACATAAAATAATAAATCTAAAAAAAAAAAAAAAGGAAAAAAAAAGAGTGTAGGCCCTGTTGAGTACAAAGGGCACCAAGTATGTGTCCAGGGATCCTGAGCCCTGACACGTCCCTGCTAGTTTATGACTGAGATGAGCCTCTCAAGTCCCTCTGCTGAGTCTCACTTTCCCTCTGCATTATAGGAATGATATGTTTACCATCACCTTGTGAGGTAGTGGCAAGGTATAGTTGGGATAGTGGCTATGGCAGACCTGGGTCAAAATGTCATCAACTGAAGGACAAGACATAAACATCATTAGTCATTATTGTTGGTGAACTGTATCTACAGTATAAATAATCCCTTACGTATGCCACAGAACATTGCAGGGGATGCATGTGTAAGGAGAGCCTCCTATCCACGCCCCTCTGTGGGCTTAATTTTCCCAACTAGCCTACTTTTTTCAAGATAAGGAGCAAGTCCTGGCTCCTTGCAAAAGCTTTCCAGTTTCATCGCTGACATAAATATATCACTTCAAGATCACCAGTTAAAAGGAACATGAAGACGTGTTATTATCTTCAAAGCTTTCTTGGAAACTTATTAAATGTTAATCACAAGGCACAGGGATATTTCAGAGAGCAAACAGCAGCCTTGATACTTCTCATACACGGCCTTCTTCTCAGATACTCTCAGAATCCCTGCTGAAGAGAAGAAAGCACTGAGTATCCCTCCCTGAGTAGGTTCTCTGATTGTTCCAAGGTCTCTAGTCTGTGCACCTATGGCTGAATCCCCTCTGTAGTTTGCATAGGCTTGGAGAAAAGAGAGAGGGAAGGACTATTTGCTAGATGTTTATCAAACATCACTCAAATCCATTACTCAAATCATCTCATAACTAAGCTAGAATATAGTCATTGTCTGATCACAGAAGGGGAAACTGAGGCTTGGAAGGTCAGTCAGGTCACATGGCAGGCAAGAAGCCAGTTCTTCACCAGCCTTCCTGCTGAGGGAGTAACTGCCTCCAAATGTCTCTTCGGTGAATGAGTGGTATGAAGCAAGACTGCAGGATACAAACCCACTCTGTCCAAGGAGATCAACAGGTAATGGAGACATAGTTACAACTCAACAGAAGCAAAGTATTCTTCTAAGATTCAGATGAGGGGCCCTGGAGTTACCCCAAACTTCTGAGTGATAAGATTGTGGAACCTGTCCAGGGCTGGTTTGCACGTTTATAGTCTCAAGAAAAATGTGGTCTTTTTTTCTCACCTCCTACTAGAGTGGAGAGTGAGCAGACATCAAGGCTCTGGCCACAGGCACGGAGGACCTGAAGAGAGAACTCGGGCTGCTGATCATTCTGTATTCAGGACAGAATATCTATGTGGGAGACTTTATACAGAATAACAATGTAGAACTTTTTGTCCAACAAATGTGTAGATAGGTCAAGGTGGCAGCAGTGGGGCTGAGGGGCCCTGAACTAAGTGAGAAGCCCTTCTGAGTACAGGACCTAGGACTCGAAGGCTGTATGTCAAGGCACCAGCCCTGCCCATGGTATCGATTCTGGAGGCAGGTGGAATCTCCCAAAAAGGAGATTGCTAAGATATATAAGTTAATTGGTAGGCATTAAAGGTGTGGCAAATGGTTTTGACCACTGCCTAGGAGACTCCAAGTTCAGACAAAAAGGAAAAGATGTTCCCAAGGTTTTTTGTTTGTTTGTTTGTATTTGTTTTGTCTCGAGAATCATTGCAAAATAATTAAAGAATATAATAAACACAAAGCCAGGCCTGTGTAATCCCAGCTACGCAGAAGCCTGAGGCAGTTGGATTGATTACGACTTAGTGAGACCAGGACCTGTGAGCCTGGACAATGTAGTGAGAACCTGTCTCAAAGCAAAACAAGGTTGACATGTACTTCAGTGATAGAATACCTAACATCACACACAGGTCCTGTGGCTAACAAAACAACAAAACCTATAAAAACAAACTTTACTTGAAACTAGCTATGGTGGTTATATGTGAAATGTCCCCCACAGGCTCACATTTGAACACTTGATTCTCCAGTAGGTGGCGCTGTTGGGGAAGGTGCAGAGACTTTTAGGGTGGAGCTTTGTTGGAGGAAGTGAATCATTAGGGTGAGCCTTCAGGTTTGACAGCCTAGCACCACTTCCTTCTGTCTCTCTGTTTCCTGACTGTGGCAGCAATGTGAACAATTACCACCTTGCACTCTGCCATCATACCTTTTCCACTGTGATGGATTATATTTCTTCTTAAACTGTAAGCCAAGATAAACCCATCAGCTCATGGTATTCTTGCTGGGTACTTGGCCCCAAGAATGAGAAAAATCCCTAATGCACCAATAAATGTCACAGCCCTGTCATACCCCTGTGTGGCTAGGACTTTTTCTTCACATTTATTTGTGTTCATGTATATGGATGTACGTAAACCACAGTATCCCTGTGGAGGTCAGAGGACAATTTACTGGACTCCTTTCTGTCCAGCATGTGGGCCCTGGGATCGAATTCAGGTCACCGAGCTTGGTAGCAAACATCTTTACCTGCTGAACCAACCAAACAGTCCTAGAAAAATTGACTTTTTTAAAATCAGGGGGTGAGACGATGGCACCCAGGACAGGCAGGGAGATGGCTCAGTTAAGAGCATTAGGACTTAGGTTTGAGCTCCAAGACCCACACTAGCTCACAACCATTTGTGACAGTTCCAGGGAATCGAACACCCTCTTCTCCCCTCTGAGAAAACCAGATATACACATGGTGCACATACATGTATTCAGGCAAAACACTCCTACAGATTATTTAAAAAAAAAAAAAAAAACGGGAACAACAAAACAGAGAAAGGGATGGGGAGATAGCTCAGGGGGTGAGAAGCACTCACTGTGTGTGAGAATGGAAGCCAGAGTCCAGAACCATGTAACAAGCTGGGGTCCACTGCACAGTTACAGCCCAGCACCGAAGAGTGGGTAGAGACAAGAGGATTGTCGGAGCCTTCTGGCAGCCAGATTTGCAGTCAGAAAATTTGAACTTTAAACACTGTATTAAAAATAAATAAATAGAGGCTGGAGAGATGGCTCAGTGTTAAGAGCACCGACTTCTCTTCCAGAGGTCCTGAGTTCAACTTCCAGCAACCACATGGTGGCTAATGACCATCTGTAATGGGATCTAATGCCCTCTTCTGGTGTGTCTGAAGACAGCAACAGTGTAGTGTACATATACATAAAATAAATAAATAAATCTTATAAAATAAAATAAGGTAGGTACTGGGAGACAGCTCAATGGGAGTTGCTATGCAAACATAAAGGCCTGAGTTTGAATCTTCAGTATCTACAGGGAAAGTTGGGCATATCTAGAACTCCAGAAATGGTGAGGTAGAGATAAAGGATTCCAGCGCTGGAGAGTCAGCCAGCACAGCTGAAATAGTGAATGTCCACTTCAGGGAGAGACCGGGTCTGCTCTAGGCAGTGAGACAGAGCTACACAGGAAAATAGGCAATGTCCTTCCTGGCTTCTGCATGCACATAGGCAGACATGTTCACATACATATGCTCTCTGAGTGTGTGCATGCATGTGCAAACATGTGCATACACGTGCGCACAAGCACACACACACAGGTTTACCTCTAGATCTGCGATCTGCTTCAAGTTAATTATCAAAAAGTGTGAGATAAGACTCACGTCAGCACTTTTCTCAAGCCTTACCTTCTCATCTTTTCCCACATTTCACTGTGTCGGTGCCTGGCTGAAAACCAATGGACCATGATGCTGTGAGTCTATTTCTGGCTTTTCTGTTTTGTTCCAAGAACCTTTATGCCATTTATTATCTGGATACCAAACCACCTAGGTCTCGATGAACTTCATCGTAGGTCTTGAAACCAGACTGAATAAGCTGTTCAAGAGTGCATTGCTTCAAAATTGTTTCAGTATTCTGTGGCAAGAAAAAAAAAAAAAAGACAGACAGACAGACAGAAAGGAAGGAAGGTGTTGCAGTAAATATTTAAAAAAATACTCATCTCTTTATTGGCCCTTCGGTATTACTCCGTGAGCGCTGCTTCTAGCACAGAGCGGAGCACGCAGCATCTGTCACTCGGTCCACAAGCCATACTCTGCACATTCTCTTCTCTGGCGGTTCATTCCGCCTGCCCTACTGCCCCTGTCCCGGGTGGAATTACCGACCTGGCGTGCTTCTTTACCCCAACGCCCAACACAAACATGACTTTATTGCCTGATAGCTTTTCATACAGGTTTATATATTCAATTCTCAATCCACAAACTCCCTATATAATAAGATTATATCCAATGGACAAAGATACCAACTGCCCTTCTATATGGGATAAAAGACCTATAAAATCCTTAAAATGTTTATAGCTACCTAACGCCAATTAAGTCCTTCTGGATCCAGCTCTATTTTGATCCTCTCTCTCCTTCTCTCTCACTTCTCCTCTGACCCTCTCTCTCCACCTTCCTTTTTCCTGCCCAATCACCGGCTCTCCCCTTTATTCTACTAATTAAAATGGGAAGAAGGTTCTGATGAAGTCACCTGAGTGCCTGACTAGGCAGCCCTTCTTGGGGAAGTGGAATTAACATCAAAATACAAAGGGCTGCAGGACAATCTACAACAGAAAGGAAGGGAGGAAGGAAAAAAGACAGGCAGGAAGACAGGAAAACAGAAAGAAAATTTGGGTGCTAAATTTTTTCCACTTACTAAAATATTTTCACACAGCCCCACTCAGACCTTGAATGCCACAGCCTGTGTTAACTCAGCAGATGAACATGGAGGGGGGTGGAACTTGGCATTTTAACCACCACAAATGCTTTTACACCTAGGAGAATAGACTATTTCACCATTCCTGTTCATCTTTCACGTTTTTAAGTAATGATTCATAGTTTTGAGAAGAGAGCTAATCAACACTTGTGCTGAATTAATCTCAGCTTCCCAGTTCTCTGTGTGTGAGAGAAACTGAGGCAGGGAGACAGCAAAGAGTGATATTCACATAGTTCTCTTCATGTTCCCAAAGTTGAGCAAAACCAAATTGGTTAATTGGGAGTTGCGGTTGGCTGAGTTTCAGTTAAGAGTTGGCTGCATTCGGTAGCCACAGTAACAGACCTGATCATGTCACATCCCAATGTTCAAAAACCTTCACTGGGAAATAATTATGGGATGTGGTCAAAGAACAGAGTATCAGTTTACAAAGGGAAAAATTGGAAGCCCCTGAGCAGAGCAGGCTGATTAAGAGAAGGGTGTCAGAGACTCCCAGCACAGCCTGGCATTGTGCAACATGGCTTTTAAAATGGGATCAGACTACTGGACACGTCCAGACAGGTGTTGCTGCTCCACTCAAGTTCTGGTCCCACCAGCTCTATTCTTATCTCTTTTCAATGTTACAGTTCCTGGTAGGATTAAAAACAAAACAAAACAAGAAGCAAAAACCAGCCACAAGAAAGAAAACGTTTTAAACGATTGTTGGGGCCAGCGAGATGGCTCAGTAGGTAAAAGTGTTTACTAGGCAAGCCTTGGTGACCCGAGTGCAATTCGCGGAGACCACAGCAGAAGACCGATGTGCATGTAAGAACCATGGCATGTGGGTGGCTGCACATACACAGACATGACTGCATGCATTCCACACACACAAAGATATGCAGAATACAATGATAATTTACTTTAGAAATTAAAAACTGTTACTGCAAAATTATCTTAATGACTAAGGAAGCTGACAATGGGTTTGGAAGACAATGCGGATTTTTGTGTCTCTGGAAGAAAAGGGAGAAAAGAAATGCATGTACAGAAACATCTGAAAGGCTATATAAACACCATAATATTAATAGAAATGATTGGTGGCCACTTGGATTATGAATTATTTCCATATTTACATCTCTTACACACATATGCAATGGGACATACTCTCTAGTGAGAAGAGAATAAACACAAATGTCCTGGCTGTTGCAGCCCCTCACCTTACGATGTAACTTGTCTCTCTGACTCATTCTTAACCCTCAGTTCATGACAGGGGCACAAGTTCTAGCTTTAAAGAATTACTCACTGTATCCTGAATCCCCTTGGGTTTTCTTGTCTACCACTGGTCCAGAATTCTCCAATCCTGCACCACCACTCTCTGTTAGAACTCAGCCACTCGAAATCCATGGTAAAATGTAAGTTAAAGCAAAACTCCATATTTAAATTATATAGAAATTGTGTCCTCAACACACACACACACACACACACACACACACACACACACACTGTAGAGGGAAAGTAAGGGAGAACATAAGTATGTTACAGAAATAGCACCCAGAATGGAAAGAAAATTTTGTTTTGTTTTTACATGAGTTGCGTTGTTATTTTTTTATTTTTAGTGTATCTACATACACAAGTATACATATATGTAAAGTCAGAAAACAACTTGCAGGAACTGACTCTTCCCTTCCCCCATGCAGGTCCCAGGAATTGAACTCAGGTTGTCAGGCTGGGCTGCAAGAGGCTTTTCTTGCTGCGCCATTTTGCTGGCCCCATACTTGTCCCGCTGTATTCCCACTTTATTATAGTTTCCAAACCATCTGTCATGACATGTTAATATGGTTTTAAAAAAAGGAAAACACCATGCATTCCAAACACCTATGTCTCTTACAAATACTTTCTTTTTAAAAATTATAACTTTGTTTTGTTCTCTCCCCCCCCCCCCGCTCCCTCGCTCCCTCCCTTCCCCTCACCCTCTCTCTCTAGCTTTCTGGCCTGTGTGTCATATCTGTTTCATTATATCTGTGGCTTTCATGATATAATACAAAGATCCGACTCTGGGGTGAGAAGACCAGGTTTACCCTGGCCTCCCCTCTCATTGGTCTTTCTAGTCCTCAGAAGGCTGTAAAGAAGGTGAATATTTAAGATGTATTTGCTTTTTGCTTTTAAATAGAAAAGTATTGTTTAGAGGATGCCAACAGTCCCCACACTACTGACACATGGCTGCTGATTTTACATTTATTTATTTATTTATTTATTTGCATATTTGTGTGTGTGTATCTGCATGTGTGTGTGTGTGTGTGTGCCTGCATGAGTTTATATGTGCCATGAGCATGGAAGATTGCTTGGAGGCCACAAGAGAGCATCCAGTCCCCTAGAACTGGTGTTATGGGCAGTTATGAGCAGCCAAGTGAGTGCCAGGAACTGAACCCAGGAACTTGGCAAGAACATTAAGCATTCATAACTGCTGAGCCATCTCTATGGCTCTAGCTACTCATTTGAAACCTATTGTGTACATGTTAACACTTAGGGTCCTGAAGCCAGAGGCCCTCCAAACTGAGGCCAGCCTGGGCTAACTGGTGGACTGTGTAGCTATTTCTTCTACAGTAAAACATTCCATTAGATTCAGTAAATAAAGCACAAAAGTCCCAGCCCTGAAAGTTATAAGATTCACAAAGCCCTTCTCTAGTGCTATGTAATCAGTAACACTTGCAGGGAAGAGGAGACTCCTTGACCAGCATGAAACTGGAGACGGAGCTTTTCTGAGTTGTCACTCAAACTAGAGTGGGCTTTTTGGTAATGCAGCTTCCTTGAATTATCCCTGCTCCTGATAGAGTTTCTCCCCCACACTCCTACAAGGAATCCCAGTAAACTCACTGATTCACTAAGATAGACTTGAGTTGTTTTTGGTCTCTCATTGGTGCATTATCTGGGAGTAAATAGACATTTGTCCATCTCTCTCCAGGAAAAGTCATACAACAAAGAGTCAAAGACACACACACACACACACACACACACACACACACACACACACACTTGCACTGTTTTTAGAATGACTATAGAGTTTAAATTCTTTATTTTATTAGTGGTATGTTATATCTTGTACATGTATGTCAGATATGATAGATTTTCCTTTGCCGTTCCCAGGACTTGGGGATTCTTGAAAGTGACAATCAATGGGCATGGTCCCAGCCTAGAGGTGCTCTTCAGTTCTATTAAAGACAGAAAATTACAGACCAGAGAGACACACTGGAGACAACTCAGGAGCCCCAGGCAGGGTCCGTAGCCATAAAAGCAACATGGTGCCCAGAACAGAATAGTCAAGTCTGCCAGTCCCTGCTTTTACCAACTAAGTAGGCTCCAAGAAACAAAGACACTTAGCCATGACTGTCATTCCCCCAAGGGAACCCTGAAGACCCGTGAGGAAAACCACATGCCTAATGCATGTAATAATGACAGTATAAGAGTTTATCCAGGGAGCTGAATGTCCTCTCTTCCCATTACCCATTACCACAGCTGATCCTCTCAAGCTTGGTTGTGTACAAAGACCCAGAGAGACTTTCTGTGAGGCTCAACCTCAGTCCCGAGAAGAGAACCTTCCAGAATAAAGATACTCCATATGTACAAGAGAATCTCAAGGACAAGGCCTCTGTGCTGTGTTCTAACAAAGCTACCCACTCCACCCATCCAAGCTCAAGTTCACCACAGTTTTGACCCTATATGGTTGCTGGCAGAGCTGAGGAAGATAATGGAAGGAAAGTCCACTGTAAATGTGATAGATTCAGTAATAATACACAATACTAATAGGGTTACAAGCTCTTTGAGGGAACCAAGGTTAGGGGCCTCTAAGTTTAAGACACACAATCCCAGAAATGTACTGTTGAACTGAATCTGAAATACAAACCAAGAATACCATTGGCCAATCCTCAGGGAACTAAAAATTGAACTCTTATATGGTTTACATCCCCACTCCTGGGCATATTTCCAAAGGGAATCATTCCAGTGTTTTAGAGGGCATCTGCCCTTTTCATGGTCATTGCAATACTACTCACAATGGCCAAAGTATGGATACAGTCTAATTAGTCTGCCCACTCATGAGTGGACAAGGGAAAATATCAGTTATTCACAATGGAATATAATCCAGCTATAAATCCAGCTAAATGAATGAACCTGGAGAATCTTATAGTTAGTAAACAAGCCAGGTTTGAAGCACAGGTCCACTTGATCACATGTATATGGGTTTAAGATAAGTTGATTTTATAGATGCTGAGAGTAAATGGTAGTTGTTGCTGTTGGGCTGTGTGCCCCTGAGATGGTTCTTTCATTACTTTGTGCCTTAATTTCTCCAGCCATGGTACAGGCACACTAGATGAGACTGTACCTCCAAAAGCTCTCGTGTGTGTGTGTGTGTGTGTGTGTGTGTGTGTGTGTGTGTGTGTGCACATGCATGCAAGCTGGTGCCCACCGAGCCAGAAAGGGCCATCAAAGCCTTTGGAGCTGGAGTTATAGCTGTTTGTGAGCTGCCTGATGTGGGCACTGTGGTTCAAACTCTGGTCCTCTGATAGAACAATAAGTACCCCTAACTGCTGAGCCATCTCTCCAGTCCTAATTATCAGATATTTTGATAACAATATCAGTCTAGTTTAAAAAGTGAACAGAGCTTTTAGGTGTGGTGGCATGATCTTATCAACCCAGCTCTCAGAAACTAAGGCAAAGCACTGTGAATTCAAAGCCACCGTGGGCTACAAATCAAAACTCTCCCTCAATAAAACAAAGCAAGTATACAGACTGAGGGGAGAGATGCTTGGGAGATCCTCTGAGGATGCCCAGGACTCTCTATGAAGCAGGGAAATTTAGAATTAGACAGCTTCAGGGATCTGCCCTCATCTGACTCAGGCCGTTTAGCTTTCCAGTTTCCGTCTCTGGCTAGCCCTGGGATCTGCTCATACTATCAGCTGGACAGTAGCTGGATTCTATGAGTTGATTTTATGATCTAGCATAGGTCTCTGCCTTGTCCCCAAGCACAGGAGACCCAGGTATCAGACATCCTGAAGAAAACTCACTGGGGTTAGTGTACTTGCTGGTTTTGTGTCAACTTGACACAAGCTGAGGTTATCACAGGGAAAGGAGCCTCAGTTGAGGAAATGTCTCCATGAGATCCAGCTGTAAAGCATTTTTCTCAACTAGTGATCAACGGGAGAGGGCCCAGCCCATTGTAGGTGGTATCATCCCTGGGCTAGTAGACCTGGGTTCTATAAGAAAGCAGGCTGAGCAAGCCAGGGGAAGCAAGCCAGTAAGTGACATCCCTCCATGGCCTCTGCATCAGCTCCTGCTTCCTGACCTACTTGAGTTCCAGTCCTGACTTCCTCTGCTGATGAACAGCAATATGGAAGTGTAAGCTGAATAAACCCTTTCCTCCCCAACTTGCTTCTTAGTCATGATGTTTTGTGCAGGAATAGGAATGCTGACTAAGATAGTTAGAGTGGAGAGAGGAGAGGATGAGGGTTACCTTAGGGCTACTGTCGCTGATGAAACACGCTGATGAAAAAGCAACTTGGGAAGAAAGGGTTTATTTGCCTTACACTTCCACATAACAGTTCATTATTAAAGGAAGTCAGGGCAAGAACTCAAACAGGGCAGGAACCTGGAGGCAGAAGCTAATGCAAAGGCCATGGACGGTTGCTAGTTACTGGCTTGCTCCTCATGGCTTGCTCAACCTGCTTTTTTTATAGAACCTAGAACCACTAGTCTGGTGATAAGACTGACCACAATGGGTTGTGTTCTTCCCAATCAATCACTGATTAAGAAAATTCTCTACAGCTGGATCTCATGGAAACATCTTCTCTAGTGAGGCTCCCTCCTTTCAGAGGATAGGCGTATAGGCAAATGGAATAACTTAGGCTTGAGCTGACTTCTCAGATGAAGATCAGACAGATACGGGAAGCAGGTGGGTACCAGCTGAGTAGACACCCCAGGAAGGCTAAGCCGTGAGTCTTCTGGGCTTTGCTTCTCTATCCTATGAGATGGGGGGAAGAAGACCCTAGATAATGGGAACCCCTTCACTGCATCAAGACTGTTTGGTTCTAAAATTGCTTGCACTAAATAAGCTTCCAGAATCTTCCCTGACAGTGCTCTTCCAATGTTATGAACCATATTTATTATATTTGTCTACTTCTTATGATCCCCTCAGAAGCATGGGTTATCTAACCGACAGGAAAACCGGGGACAAAGAAGTTGAACTGGTCACTCAGTTTTACATAGCCACCAGGGTTGGAATCTTTATTGTTATCTCGTGTCTGGATTCTGACCTCAACTCCTGACCTTCCAACTCAGGTACTGGGAAGAGCCAGCAACTGAGTCTGTGACATTACCAGGCATGGGTGACATCACCGGGTGTAGTCTAGGCTTCAACATCAACCTCTTAACTTTTCATGATGTCATACTTTTTCCAACGTACAGAATGGAGTGGCCTCCTTTGTGTGATCTTTGACCTTACTAGACTTGACTTCCTGGTCTGTCCAGAGCAAGGAGACAGAAAGATGGCTGAAGTCCCACAGGTTAGCATTCTGAACTCCTCCAGCATGATGGGTGGCCCCCATGTGACCCAACGTGGATGAAGAACAGGATCCATATAGGCTCATGTCAAGCAGTCCCTGGAGAATTGCATGGGTTTGCGTTCTTGAAACATCTACAATTCTCACATCCACAAACAACAGCAGGATGAATAAGTTCTAAAAATAAACATCAGATCTTAGAACTAGAAGTGTTAGGAACACCTGCCCCCATCCTAGGTCTTTAACATTGCAACAAAGGACCCATGGGGGTGGGGCAGGGATCCCTCTACCCTACTAATCAAGATCAGGCCTTGCCAGTCAAGACCAGCTTTGTATCTCAAGTACCCATGGTAAAATGACGTATTGTCATGTGTGGTAGCTTCCAGGATGGTTCAGTTAAAGCCGACTGAGCAATACCCTGAAGTCAGTGACTTACTGGGAGCTGGCAGCCCTGGAGCATAAACATCCTCAATTTAGCAGCTGAAGGGACTTTCCCACCATTCCCTGCACTGTTCATTTCCATGTTGTTGAACTCTTCCCAGGAAATCATGGCTGGTAACAAAACATGTCTCTGAGTCCCTGGCTCTAGCCTTGTGACCCTGCTCCAGCCTCCTCCAAAGCTGATGTTTCTGTGAGAGAGCAACTTCCTCTACCCAGTGACCCTCTCGCTCTACAGTCCTCAGGGGCATCCTCATCATCTGTAGGAGAGAGGGAGACTGCAGGATGCGTACTCCTAGCTCTGGCCGTTGGTTGTTTGCTTTGCTTCCTCAGACATGGCTCCTGTGTCCCAGGCTAGCCTGGAACTTGCTATGTAGCCAACAATGACCTTGGACTTCTGCTCCTTCTGCCCCTACCTCCTGCTTGCTGGATCTGCGGTCAGATCCACCATGTTTGGTGCCCAGCTTTACACAACACTAAGGATCAAAGCCAAGCTTGCCTTCAAAGTGTGCTTTTCTGTTGCTGTGCTAAATACCACAACTGAAAGCAACTTAGAGAAGGAAAGGATTTCTTTGGCTTATATTTTCAGGTCACAACTCATCACTGAGGGAAGTCAGTACAGGAACTTGGGGCAGGAATGGAGTATAAGCCTTGGAGGAATGCTGCTTCAGGCTCAGCTAGCTTTCTTAGGCAGCCCAGACACACCTTGCTAGGGAAGTGCCGCCCACAGTGGGCTGAGCTCTCCCACATCAAGCTATCAATCAAGACAATGTCTCCCAGACTCAGCCACAAGGCTGTGTTTGATTTAGGCAATTGCTCAACTGAGGTTCCTTCCTCCCAGGTGACTTTAGGTTGGGTCAAGTTGACAGTAAAAGCCAGCCAGCACACTAGGTACACACTGCCAACTGTTCTACAACCCCAATCCCTTATCTTTATACCTTAAACTGGGTTCTTATTATAAATCAAAATATGTGAAACATGCTCAAAGTCTCCCACAGGTTGTAAGGTTGTTAATTTTTTTTCCAAAGTGGAGCATGTTCACATAAACAACTAATTGTGGTAAGAGGCAGCTGTGAGAGAGGCTTGCTCTCTCCAAAGGTGGCCCAGAACCCTGACTTCTGCCACTTAACGACGCATTTTACCTGGTTGTGAATTTTACATAACTACAATTTTATGTAAATGCTTTGTGTTTGGCCTCTGTGATTCACCTTCGTGTTTGTGGAAGTCATATTCATCACTGAGCGTTCTGGTAGCTTGTTTACTTTCGTTGCTTTGGAGCATTCCATTCTGAGAGAGTGTTTCCATTCTCCCACGTGGGGAAGCTCATGGCATTGTCTTCACCATCTCTTGGCAGGTGGCTTTAAACCCAGGAGTGGAATCACTGAGTCAGGCTGAGCATCCGCTCCCTTTAGTAGATACTGACAAATCTTAATACTTGTTTTTCAAAGTCTGGCCAGAACAGGTGTGGTGACGCATGCCTGCCTGGAGTCCTAACACTTGGGAAACAGGGGCAGGAGGATCATTTATTTAAGGCCAGTTTGGCTTACAAAGGAAAAAAAAAAGATCCATCCAGAAGATTACAGAGGATTTTTTTGGCAGGGGGTGGGGGTACTTGAGGGGAATGTAATTAATAATCAGGTCTATACCAGGGAGAAAAGGGAACATGAAGCCAGAGAGATAGGGCCCAAGTGAAACATACAGACCTGTAAGACCAAAAAGTGCCTGGCAGCCTGGACCATTCTAGAATGGAGAGATCGTGGGCCCTTGAGGGACTGGGTGTAGATGACAGGCCCGATAGAACAGTGTGTCATGGTTAAACCCCTGAATCTCTTCCTGCTGTTGATTTTCATCAGCAAGAATGGGAAAAAATTATTTTTCTCACAGGACATAAAGAGAGTACATTAAAGAGCCTCATCACTGTGATGCAATGGGCTTGTTGCTGTTGGTTTCCTTGACACTGGATGCTTGACACAGAGAGCCTTAATCCTGGTGTCTGCACCATGAGCTATTCCTCTGTGGGCACCTTGATGGCACTGCCAATGCTCGGAATGCCCCAGTCCCCAAACTTGCTCTGTCTCTTCCTGTTGCCTCTACAAAGCAGATGGCCAAAAAGGACCACTCTCTAGGACACGGATGTGTACAGTCCTGAGGTCAAAAGAAAAATTTCCACTGGTCCCTGCTACAATGGAGACAGTCTGGAGTCTAACCCCAGGTGGCTACCACTATCCAACTGAAGCTCCTGCCGTGTCTGCCACCCGGTGTTGTTTATGTGCCCAGCTTCATTCACAAAAAGGAGAGCTTCCTCTTTGGATGGGCCCAGCCTGGCAATGAGACAGAGGTGTCATGGGAAGGAAAAGTCAGGAGTGGACTCTAGTGTGTGACCCCCAGTGCAGAGAACAGCTCTGGTTCAGTGAATGCCTCGGGTTAGGCACAACCACACTCACAGCTACTGCCCCTTTGTCCTAAATACCTGCCATTTTCAGGCATTATTGGACTCTCTTCACTGTAGGTGTCCCTACAGCTGGGTTTGCCAGCATGTCATTGGCCATTCCTTTCAACTCATGTGGCCGGGCTGGTTTGCAACACAATAGCCCAGTGGCCCTGTAAGCCTCTTGATTTCCCTCAGTGCTTTATAAGGCTGGACTACATGTTGTAAGACAAAGATGGCTACCCCCATTCTTGATGTTGCCTAGAGAGGAGGAACTCGCTTGCTTTTCAAAGTCCTGAAGTAGCCTGCTAGAACTGTATTGTGATGGGCTGGAGAGATGGCTCAGTAGTTAAGAGCACTGACTGCTATTCCAGAGGTCCTGACTTCAAATTCCAACAACCACATGGTGGCTCACAACCATCTGTAATGAAAGCTGATGCCCTCTTCTGGTGTGTCTGAAGACAGTTACAGTGTATTTATATATAATACATAAATTTTTCTTTAAAAAAAAAAAAACTGTAGCGTGACATTGGGTTTTCCAGTTTCTTCCCACTGTGGATAAGGAAAATGATGGTTACAAGGAAAAGATGATTGAAGGAACCAGGGATGCTGGTGGATCTCAGCACTCAGGAGGCAGAGGCAGGTCAACCTCTGAGTTCCAGACTAGCCTGGTCTACAGAGAGAGTTCCTGGACAGCCAGGAGCTACACAGAGAAACCCTGTTTCAAAAAACAAACATACAAAAAACAAGAATCTACTGAGATAACTGGTCTTGTAAATAAAACTGAGAGTGAGTGCTCAGATAAAACACTGTAACTGAGTGAGTGCTCAGATAAAACACTGTAACTGAGTGAGTGCTCAGATAAAACACTGTAACTGAGTGAGTGCACAGATAAAACACTGTAACTGAGAGTGAGTGCTCAGATAAAACACTGTAACAGAGTGAGTGCTCAGATAAAACACTGTAACAGAGTGAGTGCTCAGATAAAACACTGTAACTGAGAGTGAGTGCTCAGATAAAACACTGTAACTGAGAGTGAGTGCTCAGATAAAACACTGTAACAGAGTGAGTGCTCAGATAAAACACTGTAACTGAGAGAGTGCTCAGATAAAACACTGTAACTGAGAGTGAGTGCTCAGATAAAACACTGTAACTGAGAGTGAGTGCTCAGATAAAACACTGTAACTGAGAGTGAGTGCTCAGATAAAACACTGTAACTGAGTGAGTGCTCAGATAAAACACTGTAACTGAGAGAGTGCTCAGATAAAACACTGTAACTGAGAGTGAGTGCTCAGATAAAACACTGTAACTGAGAGTGAGTGCTCAGATAAAACACTGTAACTGAGTGAGTGCTCAGATAAAACACTGTAACAGAGTGAGTGCTCAGATAAAACACTGTAACAGAGTGAGTGCTCAGATAAAACACTGTAACTGAGAGTGAGTGCTCAGATAAAACACTGTAACTGAGAGAGTGCTCAGATAAAACACTGTAACTGAGAGTGAGTGCTAAGATAAAACACTGTAACTGAGAGTGAGTGCTCAGATAAAACACTGTAACTGAGAGTGAGTGCTCAGATAAAACACTGTAACTGAGTGAGTGCTCAGATAAAACACTGTAACAGAGAGTGCTCAGATAAAACACTGTAACTGAGAGTAAGTGCTCAGATAAAACACTGTAACTGAGTGAGTGCTCAGATAAAACACTGTAACAGAGTGAGTGCTCAGATAAAACACTGTAACAGAGTGAGTGCTCAGATAAAACACTGTAACTGAGAGTGAGTGCTCAGATAAAACACTGTAACTGAGTGAGTGCTCAGATATAACACTGTAACTGAGAGTGAGTGCTCAGATAAAACACTGTAACTGAGTGAGTGCTCAGATAAAACACTGTAACAGAGTGAGTGCTCAGATAAAACACTGTAACAGAGTGAGTGCTCAGATAAAACACTGTAACAGAGTGAGTGCTCAGATAAAACACTGTAACTGAGAGTGAGTGCTCAGATAAAACACTGTAACTGAGAGTGAGTGCTCAGATAAAACACTGTAACTGAGTGAGTGCTCAGATAAAACACTGTAACAGAGTGAGTGCTCAGATAAAACACTGTAACTGAGTGAGTGCTCAGATCAAACACTGTAACTGAGAGTGAGTGCTCAGATAAAACACTGTAACTGAGTGAGTGCTCAGATAAAACACTGTAACTGAGAGTGAGTGCTCAGATAAAACACTGTAACTGAGAGTGAGTGCTCAGATAAAACACTGTAACTGAGTGAGTGCTCAGATAAAACACTGTAACAGAGTGAGTGCTCAGATAAAACACTGTAACAGAGTGAGTGCTCAGATAAAACACTGTAACTGAGAGTGAGTGCTCAGATAAAACACTGTAACTGAGAGTAAAACAATGTCTTTCCAAAGAGGCAGAACTGGTGTGCGATCTCAGATATACCATCCATGAGTTTGCAAACCCGAAGGTTAGGTGAGAAAGTGTGTACAGTTTCCCAATGACTAAACATATATCTTTGTATACATCAAAAATACCAAGTCCTTGAAAACAGAATAAACATAAAACTCGATATACACTGTACAGAGTTACACATAAGAGCATAATACCGACACTCCATGTAAGAAAGAATTGGAATGTATAGAGGTATCTGTAGCAAAACGGCACATAGGAAGGTTGATTAGATGACAGGGCCTAAGACCAAAGTAAGAGCAGACATCACTGAGGGAGGGCCGGCTCTTGTGTGACCACTGAGGAAGGACATGGGTCTGAAAGTACAGACACTAGCAGATGGTCATAGGCTAGCCCCCTTCAGGGAATGAGTGATAGGCCTGGTGTCTGGGAACTGTCCCTCTTACCTCACTTCCTCACTTCCTCCTCATGGCTCACACCAGGATACACTCCAAGGGAAGATGTAGCACTTTCTTTGCTGGTCTTTCTGATTCCTCTTTCCTTTCTCATCCTTTTTCTATTGAGGCTATCCCCAGGGCATCCTTGACACACAGCGAGTCATAAACCCCTTACTCACTCAGTCACGGCCTATCTCTCCAGCATTGTCTACAGACTGTGTGTCTCCTTCTGAACACTGGCCCTGAAATGAGCAAACGGACAAGAGCAGGAGGCAGGAAATGGGATGAGACTCTTCATTACATAGCCCAGGATGACAGACAACTCACTTGTAGCTATCCTCCTGCCTTGGAATCCCAAGTGCTGAGATGATACATCTGGGCTACCATGCCCCTTGAGTTCAGACTGATCCTGACCACCGAGAAATGTGTTAATTCTAGGAGCTTTAAAGGTCAAAAGCAGAGCGATGAGGTGATACGTCTGTTAGACACAAGGCTCCCTCGGCTTTAAGGGTGTTTCCTGGTCACTGCTCAGTCTTCCTGAAATGTCTGGATGCCCCTTATAACAAGCTGATTCCCCCCCAGTCTTGTTGCTTCACTAAGTGAGGGTTGAGAGTGCCACCTACTGGTAGTTCGATGGAAAGAGCCTACAGTCCCAGCCTCTCTGGCTTTACCTACAGTCACCCCAACTCCTGATGGGTATCCCCTACCAGGAGAGACAATGGACGTGTCATCTCTTCTTCCAGGAGAAGCTTTTAGCCCTTTGAAAGGACCATGTGCACTCAGTGGATTAGGGTGTAGGTAGGTCGGTAAGTGGGGGGTGGGGAGATCCTCCCCACATTACTTTGGCCATGTTCCATCACAGCAACAGATGCAGAGAACACGGGGAGACAAACATGCTATTGGTTAAACCAAGCCTCTCTGAGGCAGCTTAAACCCCCTCTTCCTCCAGGAAACTCTCCTGCCTTCCCCCTTTCCTCCTTCACCATCCTGACAGGGATACCTGGGATATCATGGGATGCTCAACAAGGCTGCAGTGACAGGTGCTCCAGCTGGAGGTACTTGCTCTCTATCACCTTTAGAGATTTTCTGCAGCAATAGAATATGGTCCAGGTGTCTGAAGCAGATGTAGACTCTGTGAATCTGAGTCTGGTAGTTCCGCTGAGCTCAGGCGCTATATGGTCCCATAGCTTCTCGCCAGACAGTGTCCCCTCTCCAGTGTGTCCAGGTAAAGGGTGTGGAGCCTGCCAGCCCAAGGTCTAGCACCCTTGGGTGATGGCTGGACATGGGTCCTTGTTATAGGACAACAAGAAGTGTCAACCAGCATGTGCCAAATCCACCAGGAATGGGCCAGGCCCACGCTCAGAGGAACTGAGGCCCGAGTGGAAAGTAAAAGCCTCCCAGAGCTGCTCCGTGCTCCCTCTAGCCAGCCCCAGACTTTTTTATTCTAAGTCAGGGGCATTTCTCTCATTCTGTAACGAAGAGCCACAGGGGGATGGGTTTAACCAGCAGTACTCCGAATCACTCTGAGTCTAGAAGTTCACAATCGAGGCGTCAGAAGGGACATGGCCCCAGGTGGTTAAATGGAACCCTTCATCGTCCCTCACAGCTTCTGTGGACATCAGTCTTTGGGCGCTCCTCAGCCAGCTCCTCATCACTCCAGGCCTGGCCTCTTTCCTGTCATCCTTTCTGTGACTTTGCCTTTCTGTGTCATTTCCTTCTGGTGAGGGTGTAGTCACCCCATAGGACTAGAATACATCTGGATGGCCTTATCTTTCACATAGAGTCGCACATCTTTTAGGGGATCACAATGCACCCCACAATGGGAGAGAAACTGAGTTTAGAAGATATCAGGATGCTGAGCCCCAGTTCCAGGTCCTAAGCTCTATGGTAAACATTTTTGTGTATTTCAATTATTCTTTATTACATTTGTCTTTATAAGAGATATCGTATCTTCAATTCCTTGGCTCTGGAGGAAAAGGCCATGTTTCTCCCATAGCCAGAGCAGGAGTGCAGTTCTTCAAGCTTCTTGGTCAGGTTTTGTACCGTAGGTGCAGAATAAGGGAAATGCGGGATAGAGCATCGTGTGAACGGAAAGGGTTGTTTCATGCCCCCTCGCACACCCTCAGATGTAGACAGAAAGGGTTGTTTGTTAGTTTGTTCTATGGCAGTTATGAAATCGGTGACCTGACTTCTGAAACCAACAATTTGCCATGAGGTTAAAAAATGTAAGACTTCTCATTAAGATCCAAAAGAAAAGCATGTTCAGATATGTCATACCCAAATATGTTGGAAGGGATGTGGCCTTTAACTTCCATGTGAGAGTAGAGGAGGGACAAGACCGTCACTGGGACCTAAGGACAAGAGCATTTCCAAGACATGCATGGTTAAGCAATTCATTCTGTAGTTGCCAAAACCATAATCAGTCCACATCCATTTACCCACACAGCAAGTACTTACTGGCACCTGACCTGTGACTAGGGGATCCTCATGGAATGGGTGCACCTTTGCTCCTCAGAAGCTCATACACACAAGTGTAAGTGGCCACAGCCTTAAATTGCAAATCAAGAGGTGGCTCTGTGTGTGTGTGTGTGTGTATGTGTGTGTGTGTGTGTGTGTGTATACATACATCTGTGCTTGTTCATGGATGTTGGGTGTAAGCACACACACACATGGATGTCAGAGGACAGCTTTCCTTGTTTGTTTGGTTTTTAAAGATTTATTTATTATATTTAAGTACACTGTAGCTGTCATCAGACACACCAGAAGAGGGCATCAGGTCTTGTTACAGATGGTTGTGAGCCACCATGTGGTTGCCAGGATTTGAACTCAGGACCTCTAGAAGAGCAGTCAGTGCTCTTAATCACTGAGCCATCTCTCCAGTCCCGCTTTCCTTGTTTGTAATAGGGTCTCTTCGTCACTGTGGATGTTAGGGTACCTGGCCCTTGAGCTTCCAGAGAGTCTTCTGTGTCTGCCTCCCATATCCCTGCAGGGAAAACCCAGGATTGCAGATGCTTACACTGTTGTATATGTGGTTTCCAGGGATTCAAACCCAGGTCATCAGGTTTGTCACTGACCCATCATCTCCTTAGTCCGATGTGTAACTATACAATACATGGAACTTTTGGAGATCCCGCCCTTTCGTGTGGATTGATGTTGCTGTCTGTGGAGTGGATTAGATATCACAAGAGTTAGGGTCCTCCCCCACTTATTCTGTTTGCTCTTCCTCTTCTTGTATGTGCCTATGCAAGTGTACTATCTTACCTCTCTGCTTTCCACCATGGGATGTTACATCAAAAAACCTCTCACCAGATATGGTCCCTGAATTCCCAGGTTCCACGGCTGTGAGCCAATTACATTTCTGCTCACTGTTTGTCGCCATGCTAGTCTTAGACTTTACACAGCTGGAGTTATGGGAAAGGAGGGAATCTCAATTGAGAAAATTCCCCCATAAGATCCAGCTGTAGAACTTTCTTAATTATTGACTGATAGAGGAGGGCCTGTAGGTTGATGTCAAAGCAATACGTGATTGGACAGTAGAGAGTGGGCGGGGACAAAGTTGGTAAGGCGGAGATTCAAGAGGGGGCAACATGGAAAACATGGAAGCAGACGTGGATGCTTCTTTATATGGATAAGGATAAGGTTGCTATGAATATTTTATAAAGGGATGAAATTGTACAGGATCATTTGGCTTATCTAGGTGGGCAAATTATATCATACCAATTGGATCAGAGTATTTTGGTGTGTTCTTTCATGTGGCGACTTAACTGAGTTCAAAGATGATGTAGTGGCAGAACACACAAAGCCCTCCACAGAGTTGGGATGTGTATGTGCCAGGCTTGGCAACAACCCAGCAAGGGAAAGTGAGTGAAAACAACATGCTGGGGCGGTTGTGGACCACCCAGGACTGAAGCAGGTAGGACTGGCAGAGCGAACCACCTGGGAAAGGAGCCATGTGGAGAGGGTGGCTTTCAGACTGCGTGACAGGGTCTGATGTCTGGCTCCACAATGGAGCAGCTCCCTCAGAGTGAGACTGCGGGACCGGCAGCAACAGAGCCATTTATTTAATATTTACCGCAAAAAGGGCCCAGTCCATTGTGAGTGGCCCTGGGTTCTATACGAAAGCAGGCTGAGCAAGCTATGAGGAGCAAGTCAGTAAGCAGCATCCCTCCGTGGCCTCTGCATCAGCTCCTGCTTCCAGGACTCTGCCCTGTTTGAGCTCCTGTCCTGACTTTCTCTGATGATGACTGGTGATGTCACTTGTAAGCCCAATAAGCCCTTTCCTCTCCAGGTTGCTTCAGTCACAGCAAGAGTAACCCTAAGACAGTTGCTCAGTCTCAGGGATCAGTTACTGTGGCAGTAGTGCACTAGGCTACAACCTATTCTGAGTGCTTTCTTCAGCACAGAGGATCATTTGGTGAAGATCATTTGGTGAAGACAGGCTGGTTGTCAGCCAGGAGTGGACAGGCTGACATAGGGCCCTTCGCACTGGGCTAACACCAAAGGGTCTTTATCAACAGAGCCTTGCATGTCAGGTTTGCAGTGCGAAAGAAGCTGGTCTGTTAACTTCACAAGATGGAGCCACTGGTCCAGGAAGGACCGACCCCTCTCCCACTAAAGTGATACAAAATGTCCACATATAGATTCCTAGTGGGAAAGGGATATCATGTGGACCCACATTTAACATCCAGTGGTCCATTTTTTTCTTTCTGGGAAGCAATACCTACTTAGTTACAGGAATCTGCATATTAGAATTGAACCACCTGGGTATCTAAGGCATCAGACTGTTCTGGGTACTGTGGTCATTGCCAGTGGGTTGCCTTGACAACCAACTGTCCTTCAGTGTCACTGACTCAGCCCCTTTGCCTTCATATCCTCCTTTTCCCACTCCCATGAGGCACCTCTCTCTTCTGAATTGGTGCTCCTAAAGCTGTGTTAATAAATTTGATTAAAATAGGAAAGGTTTTGTGCTGGGGGGATGGTTCAGTGGTTAGACCTCTACTGCTCTTACAGAAGACCTGAATCTGGTTCCTAGAATCTGTATCAGGTGTCACAACAACCAGTACCTCCAGCTCCAGAGGACCCAATAAATCTGGTCTCTGCATGCTCCATTCACATTCATACACACACATGCACACACACACATACACGCATGCACACATACCTTACATACATTTTAAAAACAATAAAATAAATCATTTTTTAAAACAAAAAAATAGAAGATTTTATTTTTTCTTTTGACTTATTTTTCTCTCTTTTCTTTTTGGCAAGCAGATGAAATTCAGGGTACGTTAAATAAAGCTGATCTGTTGAAAGCTATTTGGAGACCGGCTGAGAGCTCTCATGAGGAACAGAGACCGAGGCAGAATGATCTCAGCGAATTGTCTCTCTTGACAGTGGTTGGCAAGCCCATAATTTAAGACCGTCTGGCAAGAGACAAGGGAACAACAGGTGAACTGGCTGCTTGAACCTAAAGGTGACCTGGCTGGGAACCCAGGGTGGGTTCTGTGTTGTGGTCTTGAGGAATCTTCAGTTCTTCTCAACTGGAATTTTAAGCCGTGGAGTTTGGGAGTCCAGAGCCTGCTGGCCCATGGCTGCACTGAGGGCTGTAAAGAAGGGACCTGTCACAAATACTCCTTGCCTTGTATGCAGCGTCCTCATCCCACATGGCTCCCTGAGTAGACAGACGTCCTGACCACATTTCCCATCTGTAGCAGAGAGCCAGTCATATTGGGTCAGAAGCTCACCCTACCACGAACTCCTTACCTGCAGGGTGTCCGTTCCCACGTAAGGTCATGTTCTGGGTGCAGCTTTAAAGAACTTTCATGCACTGGATGTTCATAAACAATGAAGTCGTTCCTCATAGTTCTGGGGACTGAGAAGGTCAGAATCATGGAAGGCCATGGATGCTGTCTTCCTGCTATGTGCTCATATAATGGTCTTTTTGGTATTTTTGAGACAGTTTTCTTTGTAAATCTGACTAGCCAGAAATTCCCTATATAGACCACTCTGGCCTCAAGTTTGTTCTAATCTCCCTGCCTCATGAGTGCTGGGATTCACAGATCCGTACTACGATGTCCTGCTGAGAATCCTTCACAGAGCTACTGACCCCATCGTAGGGGTGCCACCATCTTTAATTCTCAAAGTTCTGCCTCCTACTATCATTAACCTGAGGGCTGGGGTTTCAACATATAAACAAGAGAGGCTCCCATTTAGATTATAATAGGAACACAGTTCACAGGCCAACAACAGAGATGGGCGCAGGGGAGGGAAGAAACATGCTTGTTTTTTTTTTTTTTTTTTTTTTGTGGTCAGCAAGCAAGAAGGGTCTAGAAGCTTGGAAGAGACAGCTTTTGACTATTGCCAATACCACTGCCTTCACTTCTTCAGAAGGCTTGGGTGCCCATGCACGAGAGTGTCCCCGTCTCCTCTATTGCTCACGTTCCTGGGGGAGCCCTTATCTGCCCTGGTGGAGCCAGGGGCCTGTGCTTTAGTCTAGAGAAGGGCAGCTGAGCTTCCTTAGCCACAATTCCAGTAGACTGTGTGGAAACCTAGACTGTAGATCTACATACCTGCGAATGGCTGAGAAGACAGGGTAGGAGCCAATTTAAAGTGCCCAGCTTCCTCTCAAGTGGCTGTCCCACCTGTCAGGGTATTCAAGTGTGGTCTCCTGAAGGCTTTTCACAGCAATCTCCACAGGTATGGAAGCCGCTGCCAGGTCTGGCAGGGATCCAGGAGGCCAGGTGTCCCTGACACCTCCGGTCAGGTCCTAGGTGTGGGCCAGCCTCTTTATCTGGAGCATTTGGAGCAGGTGTGACCTCGGCTCTTCTGGTCCAGATGTCCATACTGACAGCAGAGAGAACTCCGGCCTTGGCCTTCAACGTGTATTCTCAGTTCAAAATCTCTTTATAGCATCCTCTCCCCACTGGGGGGGGGGGGGGTGGGCAGGGCTAGGGAAGGGACCAAGGCGAGTCCTCTCCTTGGCTTCAGAGGGCGCCAGACACAATTTCAGGTATGCCAGAGAAATTTGAAAGGTTTAGGATTCTCTGCCACATCCAAGAAGAACCAGCTGGCATCTTTCTATAAACAGCGGGGTGCTCTTGTACCTCGAAGCCTTTAGCTAGGGCTCCCAATGAAACCAGCACCCTCTACAACTTAGACCCCTGTCCTGTCCCCGATGGGACACCAGCATGTTCTTCAGAACTACTTGCTGCCTCGAATTGCCACGCGCCCTCCTCTGAACTCAGACACAAGCCGTGCCTGAAGCGCCATTCTGACAGGCTGTAGGCCTGGGCCATCTCTAAAGAATCAGAGGCAAAGATGTCAGCAAGAACCTCAGATTAGGAAGCGAGGTTCACAAGGCCATGGGCCCTCACACTGGGGTCAGGAGAGCAACAGCAAGTGGGTCCTGCCCCTTGCTCTCAGCTCTTGACCATTTTCAGATCGTGTTCCCCTAGGTAAGGGGGCAATTATTTGAGTGTCCTGAGATTCTTTTCTTTCCCCTTTCCTTCCCTTCTTTCCTTTCATCTTTTCTTTCTTCCAAGACAAGGTAGCTCAGGCTAACCTTACTCCCTTGACCTCAGGCTAGCCTTGAACTCCTGCTCCACTATCTCCACCTCCCAAGGGCCAGGACTACAGGAAGACACCACAACAACCTAAAAGTCCTGGCGTTCCTTGGAAAGATCGTTAACTGGGAGTTTTCAATCTGAGAACAGTCTAGAAAGAATTTGGATCATTATCGTAAACCCCTAACCCCTGGGAATCAGCTCTCAGTCTGACATCCCAACTAGGGCAGCTTTAACTATTGCAGGCTATGACGAGAACCAAGAGGAGCTGATGACTGTGATCTCACCCACAGGAGCCTGACAGGAGTAAACGAGGGGTCAGCATGGATGGGGGCTTCGAGGCCTCCAGGATCCCACCTGCTTGTGAGTTCACAGGTTCTTTGCCACAGCCAGTGTTTCACAGGTCCTCTTGGCTCCATAGATAGAGGGGTCTGGAGAGATGGCTCAGAGGTTAGAAGCACTGACTACTCTTCCAGAGGTCCTGAGTTCAATTCCCAGCAACCACATGGTGGCTCATAGCCATCTGTAATGGGATCCAATGTCCCCTTCCGGTGTGTCTGAAAACAGCTACAGTGTACTCACATGAGATAAGTAAATAAATCTTAAAAAAAAAAAAAAAAAAAAAGGATAAATACCCAGGCTTCACGATAGAATTTTCTAAGCTATGTGACCACAAGATCAACTATCCCAAGAACAGGTGCTGAGGCTGGGGATGGTATCTAATATGAAGAGGCTGAGTCTCTCGAGGACCATACAGATTTTAGCAGACAGGGGCCTGGGCATCTCAAGAGAATCCTGCTGTTACCCTGGATTTGTGAGTCTGTAAGCAGCAAACTAGAAGAGTTCTAATGACCTCAATAACACTGTGCCTTTGCTGTGGGTGCTTAATGGTCCCTGTCCCTAAATGCCTGCACCGGGTTCTGCACCACCAACCCCCACACCCCCACCAACTGGGAGACCCTGTCAACCAGAGCATGACCTTGCTGGGAAGATCAGGGCTACAGCTGGGTCCGAGCAGCCTCCAGGAAGACTCACTCCCACCCTGACAAGTGCGTCACTAGTTCCACCCTGGTGGGGGAGGCGGGGTTAGGTTTCTGTGATGCTGGTCACGGACTCTGTTTGGGCCCCCCGAAGCCACGCTTTGCTCCGCCCTGGAACTGTTGACAGAGTGGCAAGGAAATCTAGGTCAGTAGTGGGTGAGGTCCTGCAGGTGTGACCCAGTGCCAGGAGAGAAGGCAAGGCCAACTGAGGAGAGAGCACCCACGCTTATGACACATCCCCGTTTCCGGGACCTCCCAGAAACCCTTTCCCTGGATGCTTTGCAACGTGGATAACAGGAACTTAGGATCCCAGGTCTGGACTTAGCTCTATGCAGGTCTGAATTACTTTATCCTGGGTCCTCTGGCTCTGATGTGAGACAGTGACTTCTCTGGCTAGGAGCTCCTATGGGAGCTATGCACCAGCTTCATGCTAAAAAAAATCATTTCCTCAGAGCAGCCTGCTCAGACATTCCTGAACTGTCTCCCTCTGTTGTTGGGACCTGAGTGAGAAGGATCTGGGGCATATTTTCAGAATGAAGAAATTAATGCAAACCTATCCCAAGCCCCACAGTCTGGAAGAGTCTGAAAGCTTAGACCAAAACCCCTATGCCTACTATCAGTGCTGACTCTAAGAGACAAGGGCCTCAAAATGGGACACCCCTCGATTGACTGCCTAGACACTGGTTCTCTAAGAAATCCTTAGCAGAACCATGCACAAAAATCTCTACAAGTGCTCTAAAGACATGAACTAATCTATTTCCCCTCCTCTCTCCTTCCCCCCTTTCTCTCTCTCTCTCCCCATGCCCCTCTCCTTTCCTCCATCCATCCACCCTCCCCTTGTTCCTTCTATCCTTCCAACTCCCCACATTTCCTCCTATCCACCCACCCATCCTTCTTGTACACCTGTTTATCTATGCTGACATGCAGCAGGACCTGCTGAGGTTCGGGGTTCATCCCAACATTGCTAAAGTTCCCAGGCTGGGGTAGAAGTCACTCCTGTTAGACTAGTTCTGCCAGCCTGCCCAGCACCATCAAACAGAACCTATGGCATCCTCTACCAGAAAACAGGCCCGATGAGCCAGTTCACACTGGGGTAGAGGGAGGGACTGGTTTTGCCCATGATATAGCCTGGAGCTTCTTTCTGACAGCAGGAATGGGTTATTGTCCTCTATAAAATGTCCCAACCCTCAGAGAAAAGGGAAAGGGAGTGTACACTAAGTTATATCATTCTTCCCATTTTACAGATGGGTAATCTAAGGTGTAGAGAGAAAAAGTATCTATACTAACAAAGTCAAGATTGAACCTAGATCCCAGCCCCTTAATAGCAGGAGGAGAACGAAGTCAGGAGAGGCAAGAAGAAAAAAAAGAGCTCTTTCAGGCTCAAGCAGGAGTCTCGTGGGTCCTGCAGAAGCTCCCATAGTCCTCTACTCTTTTCTCTTCTCTTCCTGGCCCATGCATGCACTGGAGTTGAATGCTCAAGTGCCCAGGAAGCCTCGCTTTCTTCTGCAGAGTAGCTATACTCCAGGTGCTATGTGTGCCTGCCCTCTGGTGGCAAGATCTGGAAGTGCGTCTCCACTGGTTTCACTGCTTCTTCTGGGTACCCTTGGGTGTAAGCCAACCCAGTTCCATCCCCATAGAGGTACATTGAAGGGAGACTGGCGTAAATCTGGGAAGCTCAGAACCTCCACGGAGCCCTTGGTTTCTCCTGGGCGACGGAGTTAAGAAGGCACAATAGGGCCTGTGTCTGTCTAGAGGAATTGGGAATCTCAGCTGAATTTGAGAGGCACTGGGTAGATCTGGCAGACATATGGGCTATTGTTGAAAGGAGTTTGTGAGAATATGGTTAACCTTCCTGGGACAGTCTCGGGGCTCGGGGGAAACAAACAGTTCAAGGCTAACATACAGCAAACTCACACTATGACATAAATATGCTCAGTCTTCTTCCTCCACCAATATACCTTCAAAAGGGCCTGGGGGACCTGGTTAGGATTTAGAATTTGGATTCCTAGATGTTCTTCGCTGTGCCATAGCAATGTGGGGGTGGTCAGCCCCTGTGTGTTTCCTGGCTGCTCCCACATCCACATTGTTAGCCACCCAGACACATGCAAGCATACATACATACATACATACATACAGGACACACATACCTCTTACACTTTGCACATCAGGCATGTATAGAAGCTATATTGGCTCATTCTCCATATATGCTGCCCTTAGGTCAGTAGACAGACCCTTGGAAAAGTCTATGGAAGACCTGGGATGGAGAGAGGGCCGAGACTCTGGGAGAATACAGTCTTCTCCTTGTGGGAAGGCCTCAGCAGTGAGACCCTGTCCTAGTTTAAGTGTATTGATGACATTAAAGCTCTGGGGCTACAGATGACTCAGTGGTTAGGAGCGTGTGTAGTTCCTGCAGAAGACCTAGTATCAGTACCCATGTGGTGGTTCACAGAGGACCTAGTATCAGTACCCATGTGGTGGTTCACAGAGGACCTAGTATCAGTACCCATGTGGTGGCTCACAGAGGACCTAGTATCAGTACCCACATGATGGCTCACAGAGGACTTAGTATCAGTACCCATGTGGTGGCTTGCAATTTCCTGCAAGTCAGTCCAGTTCTAGGAGATCCAACATCCTCTTCTGACTTCCATGAGTACCAGGCATGCATATGTGGCATAGACATACATGTAAGCAAAACACTCATAGGCATTAAAAATAATAATAGATAAGAATACTTCTTAGCTGTGCAATGGTGGCAGTGCCTTTAATCTCAGCCCTAGGAAAGCAGAGGCAGGCAGATCTCTGAAGTTTGAGGTCAGCCTGACCTACAGAGCCAGTTCTAGGACAGCCAGTGCTACACAGAGGACTCCTGTCTTTAAAAAAAAAAAAAAGTATTATTATTTTTTAATGGCTAAAACTGGGGCTGGAGAGATGGCCCAGAGGTCCCGAGTTCAATTCCCTGCAACCACATGGTAGCTCAAAACCATCTGTAATGGGACCTGATGCTCTCTTCTGGTGTGGCTGAAAACAGCTATAGTGTCCTTAAATAAATTAAATAAATAAATCTATTTTTAAAATGGCTAAAACCCTCATGGTATTAGATCTTCCAATCCATGAACACAAGATGTCTTTTTTATTAGTTTAGGTATTTACTTGATTTCCATCAGTGATGGGGGGGGGGCTCTTCCATGTAAAAGCCTTGCCTTTCTTTGCATGTGTGCACGTGTGCGTGGGGGTGTGCCTGTGTGTACACTCTCAGGTGCACATGCTAGTACATGCCTTTGGAGGCCACAGGTCAGAGTATCATTCTTCAGGTCTTCAGGAGCCATTCACCTTGATTTCTGAGCCAGGGTCTCTCAATGGGGTCTGGCACTTGCCAGTCAGGGGAGATTGGCTACTCTCGTCTCTGCACTGGGGCTGCAAATGTGTGCAGCTGTGCCTGGCTCTTCATGTGGGCACTGGGGGTCAGATGCAGGTCCTCGTGTCCACCCACCAAGCATGCTAACTGACTGAGTTATCTCCCCAACTCCAAGCTTTGCATTTTATATATTTCCCCTCCATATGTCTTAAAGACCGTCCATGAAGTATTAGCCATACTTTAGAAATCAGAAAACTGGAGCTTAAGAGTCCTCAGGCCATAAGTGGTGGAGCTACAAAGGGAACCTCTAATCCCCAGCACCCTATGCTTATCCCAGCCCCCCTTGGGAAACTCCCATGATGTGGTCACAGCTCCCTCCTAAGTGACTGAGGAAGGGGGTAAGGAGGGTTGGGGGTGAGATGCTCACAGCCACTGAGGGAGCAAGCAGGAACAAGCAAGGGAACTGTTTGTTGCTTCGGGGTTGAAATCAACGGTCTGGCTTGTGGCTACAATGAAAATCACCTACAAATTCCTAAAAATCTTGAGTCTAATGAATGAGGGAAGTTGCCCCCTGCAAGCAGGGCGTGGAAGCACGGATGGCTACAGCTATACAAAAGAGCACGCACCTCAGCTGGGGTCTAGGTTGAGGCTGACTCATCTGTGCCTGCCTGTGCACCCTGCTTGTACTGAAGCAGCCGGAGCAGGCAGGGTGGTTGGGGGAGGGGGACACCGGCTTACTCCCACTCCAAGATTAGCCCTGGCCAATCTTGGTTGTATCTCATGCTTTCTAAGGCCCTGGATGCTCGCGTCTCTGAGCTGTCCAAGGGGGACGAAATATGCCTTAGGTGGTGGGGTCTAGTTTTTTTTTTTTTTTTTTTTTTTTTTTTTTTTTTTTTTTTTTTCTGAGCCTGGGTCGCTGTGATTTATACAGGTGGCACAATGTGCCAGCCCTGGGGTCAGACCCAATGAAAACCAGAGGCATCCACCCAAGGCCATTGAAGAGGAGTCCAACCACCAAGTGTGGAAAGGCGACAAGAGCCCATGAAGATGGCGAAGGCTCTGGTAACTGTGGATGAAGCTGTTTGGATCTTCCAGCTGGCCTGTCCACTATCCAAGTTACTTGAAGCAGAGAAGAAGTTTCGCAACTGATCCCCATCTGAGTACCTAACCCAAAAAATATCACAGGATTGACTACAATAAGATTGGGGGGGGGGGTTGTTTGTTTGTTTGTTTTGTTTTTGTTTTTGTTTTTAATAACTGTAGATGGGTGTGGCTGCTCTGATTCTTTGCAGATGGTTTTACTCAGAAGCCAAAAAGCAGAGTCATAACCTTGGTCTTGGCTGGCCACTGGAGGCCCACCTGATGGGCTGGGCCAGGGCTATCTCCCCCAGACTTGTTCTTGGTCATCATAGCTGCAATTAGACAGGAAGTCATCCTGTGGCAGCTCCATCTTGGAAGGTTATTCCTCATTGTCCTGGACTCCATCTGTCTCTAAGTGGGGAGATCTGGGTATCTTGTAGAAGCCTTTATCGTCTGCCTTTATCAGGGAGACGGACTCTGTGTGGGCCCTGAATGAGGCCTGAGATCTAAGAACTTCAAGAGAAGCAAATGCAGGAATGAGGAGGCTGCCCGGTTTGGTAAAGCGCTTGCCACAGGAACGTGAGAACTTGAGTTCAATGCCCCAAATGTGTGTGGAAAAAGCTGGTCATGTACATTTGCAATTCCTCTGCTCAGGAAACAGAGACAGGTAAACCCCTGGGGCTCACTGGCCAACTAAGCCTAGCCTACTTAGTGAGCTCCAGCCAGGGAGAGGCCTGTCTCACAAAGCAAGGTGGATGGCTCCTGAGGCAGGAGGTTGACCTCTGTCCTCAATACGCATTCACACGGGAATCTGCATGTCGGGTCCAAAAGAAAGGCCCACGCTTGCCCCCAAGGCTCCCATAGCATCTCAGGTACCTGCTAGAGAGCCTTTTCCAGCATCCTGGTTCCTCTCAGCTCAGTCTTGCCCCGCCCCCACCCTAAACTTCCCTAAGCTTATGGGCTTCCCTCCCTTAGCTTCTCATTCTTATATAACCCTGCCATTTCAGCCAAGATCTTTCTTGGAGACAAAGGGCTTAGCTCTCCCTACTTTCCCAGCTGAAACAGGAACCATCTGGAACAGTGGAGCGGGCCAGACTCCTCGGGATAGAGCCTGAACTCAGCTGCCCCTGGCTGAGTTGCTGTGGGCCAGTTAATAAACCTCTCTGAGCCTCTGCCACCTCTTCTGAGATATTACCCTCAGTGGGATGGGAAGTCCCCAGGTCCCCTTTGTTCTGTTCTGGTTATTTTTAGCTGGGGAGGTTCCGACAGTCTTGCAGCGAGTTTATTTTGAGTTCACTATAGTTGTGCTGTTCTGGTAGCTTGTTGTGGCGCTGTAGTTGTGAGTCATGACCCCTTTGGGGGTCAAACAACCCTTTCACAGGGGTCACCTAAAACTATAGGAAAACACAGGTATTTATATTGTGATTCATAATAGCAGCAAGATCACAGTAATGAAGTAGCAACCAAAGTAATTTTATGGTTCAGTGTCACCACAACATGAGGACGTGTATTAAAACCTTAGGAAGGCTGTGAGCCACTGGCTCAGGAGAGCTAAGGAAGCCCCTAGTGGAAGGTGGTCTCTCTCCTCAGCACCCAGGCCAGGGCCAGATTTCTCTCTGTGGGACAAAGACCTGGGCTCCCCCATGGCCCGCACATCCTGAAAGCAGGCTAAAGTGTCCCTCGAGCAACTTCTGTGAAAGGTCAATCGTTTGGCAAGCCCAGACACGGGGACGCCAGCTCAGATTCAGGTGACTCAGATGCCAGATGGCCTTCCAGGTTCTCAAAGCCTTGACCGTGGGTCTTCGCCTTGCTGCTTTGCTCCAAGGCCTGAGGAAGCTGAAGGGTTTATCTAAGATCTGTGTTCCTAAGACTTCTGGGATCCCGTGCCCTGGGGAATTCCACCCCTGTGCTGCTGTGGGGAACGCTAGTAAGCAAACTCCCTGAAGCAGCACGGCCCTGAACCAGCCACCCCCAACAGCGAGCAAGCGGGTTCCCAGTCTTCGCTCAGAGGCCTCCATTTCCCTTCCTGAATCCCCTGCCTCTGGCCTTTCACTCAGCCCTGCCCCCCAAGATTATCAGGTTGCCTTTTCCCTCCTCTGATTAGGAATAAAGCAGTAAGTGCCCCGTTTGAGCAAAAAGCAACTCCCAGGTCCCCCTTAAGCCCCTCCAAGTGCCTTGGTGCCTTGGCCTGTCACCCATACCAGGGAAGTCAGGGTCTTTTCTCAAAGAAAGGCTGTCCTTCGCTTTGCCACGAGGAATTTTGCTAGCATTTGCCAAGATGATATTTTTATTCTTTGAAAGGGGGGGGGGGGGCTGGAGAGGTGGCTCAGTGGTTAGGATCACTGATTGGTCTTCCAGAGGTCCTGAGTTCAAATTCCAGCAACCACGCACACACACAGTATTAATATTTTTTAAATTAAATACAAAGTAATGTTTTTTTTTTATGTGTGTGTGTGTGTGTGTGTCTGTGTGTGTGAGTACACATGCTACTGTGCCTATGTAGAAGGAGGTCAGAGGACAACCCCAGTGGGGCTGACTCTCTCCTTTCACTTTTATGTGGGCTCTGGGATCAAATTTGGGTCACCATGCTTTTGTGCCTTCTGCCTGCTGACTCGGGTGGTCCAAGCTGTCCTCAGGCTCTATGTGTAGAAGAAATGACCCTGGGTATCTGACCCTCTTGATCTCACCTAACAAGTATTGTGCCCACTAAGCTGCATTTATGCAGCACCCTACCAAATGAACGTCTCCCTGGCTCTCCCTTCCTTTTCCACACACCGTTTCGTTTCTTTGTTTATTTAATGTTGAGCCAAGATGTCTCTGTCTCTGTGTCTGCGGTGCTGGGACTACAGGCATGCACCCTCAGACCTAGTCCACTCACGTTTTACTCTTGGCCATTTTCCTGTGATGTTCTTGGTTGGTTGAAGCCACTTATATCTTATTCAATCAAAATAAAAGCCCCCCTCCACCTTTGGGGGAGGGAGAAGGCTCAAAGTTAACTGAAGATTCAAGTTGTCCTCTGAAGGACTCGACATGGAAAAGAGGAATAGATATCCCTAAGGAGGACCACAAATAATGTCAGCCCAACGGGGCAGCTTTGAAGGTCAGTTGTCTCAAGAGAATAAAGCTTCTCCCTCTAGCCTGCAAGTTGGAGGAAACCTAATCAGATTCCCAGTGAGTTCCAAGGTGAGGAAGTCCAGCTGTTTCTACCTGTTTGTAGCCAGGCCTGTTGTTACCATGGAAACAGCTGTCAACAGGAACACTGCCTCCCTGGGGCATATCACATCCTTTACTGCCAAAAATGTATGTGCCTGTGTAGAAAGCTAAGCAGCTTGGGCTTTGAGGTCTAGCTTACAGAGCTGGTTCCCTTCCTCTACGTATTGCTTATTTAGACCCCAAAGGAAATGTGCCCTGGAACAGGATTTCCATGTTCTCCTGCACATTTTTCTTTTTATATTCCATGAAGACTTCCCAAGACAGAGTTTGCTGTTTAAAAACATGTTTTGTTTTTTTTTAATTGTTCGGTTTGAAACAGTGTTATTAAACTTGGGGGTCCCAACCAGTCCTCCAAGTCAGGGTCAGGTACCCATTCTCAATAAGCCAAATTAAAACAGTCAAACTAGAGCTGGGTGTGGTGGCACATGCCTTCAATTCCAGCACCCAGGAGGCAAAAGACCTCTATGAGGAGGCTAGCCTAGTCTGCAGCTTAAGTTCGGGTATACCCAGGGCTACATGTAAAGAAACCCTGTTTTAGCAGAACAAAGACCAAACTAAAACAACAAAAATAGCAACCACAAAACCAACAACAACAACAAAATCACCAAGTTACTTAAGGTAAAAGTTTCTTTTCTCTTTTTTGAGACCAAGTTTCTCTGTGTAGAACTTGCTTTGTAGACCAGGCTGGCTTCAAACTCGCAAAGAGCTCCATCTGCCTCTGCCTCCTGAGTGCTGGGATGAAAGGCCTGTGCCGCAGCCACAGAACCACCACCAGGCTGGAGTTACTTTTCTCTTAGCCATGATCAAACACTTGACAAAAGCAACTTAAGGGAGGATTTATTTTGGCTCATAGTTTGAGGGTCTGTCATGGCGACAGGCATTTGAGTCAAGTGATAGCACTGTGTCTTATCAGGAAGAGAATGAACGGTACTGTTCACTGTTAGGGTGGGTCTTCACACACTAGATTAACCAAGACTAGAAACTTCCTCACAGATATGCCCAGAGGTTTATGCTTAGGTGATTCCAGGTTACATTGAGTTGACAATCAATTCTTAGTCATTGTTTTATTGCTGTGAATTGGCACCACAACCAAGGCAACTCTTATGGAAAAGGCATTTGAAAGTATCAGAGGTTTACTCCATTATCATTGAGGGATGGGGGGGGGGGGGGCGGGGAAGAAGCATGGCCGAACACAGGCAGATGTGACACCAGAGCAGTAGCTGAGATTGTATATCCTAATCCACTGGCTATCCTGATCCACTAGCCATCCTGATCCACTAGCTGTCCTGGTCCACTGGCCATCCTAATCCACTGGCCATCCTGATCCACTGGCCATCCTGGTCCACTGGCCATCCTGGTCCACTGGCTATCCTGATCCACTAGCCATCCTGATCTACTAGCTATCCTGGTCCACTGGCTATCCTGATACACTGGCCATCCTGATACACTGGCCATCCTGATACACTGGCCATCCTGATACACTGGCCATCCTGATACACTGGCCATCCTGATACACTGGCCATCCTGATACACTGGCCATCCTGATACACTGGCCATCCTGATCCACACTGGCCATCCTGATACACTGGCCATCCTGATACACTTGGCCATCCTGATACACTGGCCATCCTGGGCCACACTGGCCTAGAGAGATATTCTGGATTTGCCATGAGCTTTTGAAACCTCAAAGCCAACCCCAGAGACACACTTCCTCCAACACACCCACACCTCCTAATCCTTCTAATCCTTTCAAACAGTGCTGCTGTCTAGTGACTAAGCATTCAAATATATGAGCTTGTGGGGATTAATTTTATTCAAACCACCACAGGCACTAACCATTAGACCTATCCTCTGGCCACTCCTTCCCATCTGGAGTGACTACATTTGCTTGGTTGACTCTTGGTGACACTTAAGATGCACTCTGGGAAGGCTATCCCTCCTTGTGACTTCTTTTCTCCTGTAGCTAAACTCAGAGGACAAACAAGGAGAAAGGGCTAGAGCTGGTGTGAAGCAAGAATCGGAGGGTCTTGTTTGAGTGTTCTGAGGGCCTGTCTCTTCACAGCTGTCTCACCTAGAAACTCCCTTCCCTCTTCTTCACTGCAAACTTCATTCTTTCAGAACCAGCACTAAGGTATCATCTCACCAGAATAAATAAAGCCAGATTCCAGTGCTAGCAGAAGTTTTATTTCTCATTACTGTTCTCTTTCTCTAGCTGCCATGCCTGCCCGGACCCTGTTGAAAAAGCAGGAATATACTCACACCCATTTTACCCCTGGCAGTGAGATTTGCAGTTCCCACCTGGGTTTGGCCCTTACACCTTGACTCATAGTGGGTGGAGGTGGCCATTGTTTATGGTCCAGAGATGGAGACCCGGTACGGCAGAGCTGTAGCAATAAAGGCCTGGCTAGTGGCCACAAGCCACAGAGGCATCCATTATGTGTTAAAAAGACAGTCAGAAATTAGTCTGTGTGGACAGCTGGCCTCCTGACCAATGGGGACCCCTGCCAGGTCTGTGTTTCATGCCTTGGCCTGCAATGGTGTGGCACATGCAGTGATGCTTTTACCGTGACATTGGCCTTCATTTAAGGAGCACCGACTGGAAATATGTCTCCGAGTGATTCTGCAGTTCTGTGCTGTTCCATGCTGTGTCTCCATGGCTCTGTGGTCCACAAATTTGGAGAACTATGCTGTGCTCAAGTGTATTTGGCTCCTTAAACACCCTGGCTTGCACGCTCTCCAGGGTACTAAGGGGAGGTTCCGTGTTTGCTCTCCTTTCTCCTTCTGTTACTATCCTGTCTTGCAGGGACTATCCTCACTCTTGCTGTGAACTTCAGTTGTCCTTATCACAGCCACTGACTGAAAAATATGTTCCCAAACACCTTCCACATTAAGTGTCCTTGTCCTGGGTTTTTATATTCAGGGCCTCCTTAACTGTGCAAAATGGGTTCCCCCATGAGGACTGCAGGTCCTGGCCCAGAAGAAGAGCCATCCCTGGCAGCCCTGGAAGACAGACCCGGCATCCCTGGATGGCATCAATTATAAGTGCTGTGTAGCTTAGGCAACCACTGGTCCTCTCTTCCAAACTCAGGGTTGGCCATCAGAATGGCTTCTTCAGGACTGTTACCAGCCTGTGATGTCACCACTCTGTGATGTCACCGGCCTATGTCCTCACCCAAACCTACGTTCCTATCTTCCAGGTATTTCCCACAGGACACCTCAATGGATCATCTCAACAACTCCATGAGAGGGTACAGCAAGGGAGGATTTGCCTTGACCTCACTTGGGCACACAGAGATCTGAGGGACACCAAGATGCTGATCTGTCCTTGGTCAATGGCAGGTTCTTGTCTAGAATCCCATCTCTGTGGTCAGGATGATGACACACCCTGAATTTAGTCCTGGTCCCCAGGGGATGCTTCCACACTCTCCTCTTACACCACTCTCTATGAATGTGTTCCTGTCGCAGAGAAAGGCATCCCTAAGATACAGTGGAGGTGAGTTCCTTAGTCCTTCGCCTAAACTAGCTCTCCCTCTGTTACATCGGCTGAAGTCCCTGCATGGACAAAGCTTGTTCTCACGTTCTCACGCCCTCACACTCACTCTCATTCCCACCTGTTACTGAGGAAGGGATGCAGGTCGGATGCTACAGGACCTCATATTCAGAGGGGAAATAAAAAGATGAACATGTCTGGTGATGGGTGTGTGGGTTTTCAGGTGGGGTTACCATCTGGATTCTGTAGAGTTTTAAATGCAAGCATGGTCCTTCCCAGGACCAGTGTGAACTTGCCGACACTGGTCTGGGTTGGTCCTATGGTTGTTCCTCAGTGCTGTTCTGTGACTTTTCCTGGGGAAACATAAACACCTCTTCACCTCAGATGAAGGCAGCCACTGACAAATCAAAGAAATGCTTCCATCCACATCTAGCTTGATGAACCAATGAGTTTTCTGGGGCTAGTGACAGACAGGGTCATGGTAACCCAAAGGCAGTTGCACCAATGGCAGCCCTACTAGCGCACATACGCTTAGCCAATGAATTTAAATTATAGCCTTGCTGATGTAAGCTGTAGCCCTAAAAAGTATAAAAACTGCCTGTACCAGCCTTTCGGGGTGGCCTTCCCTCTGGATGTTTGCCACCCCAGTGCACTGGACTAATAAACCTCTTGCTTTTGCCTCGACCCCCGATTTCTCATCTCATTCATGGGAGCCTCAAAAGATAAGGTTCAATTTGGGTCTTACATCAGCATTTTGAAGGTGAGTCTTAGGCATATAAGGGTAGATTACTCTTTTACAAAGACACATTGTATCAATTACTTTTTTCATTGCTATGACAAAACACTGGATAAAAGCAACTTAATGGAGGAAGGGGTTTGTTTTTGTTTGTTTGTTTTTTGCTAACAGTTTGAGGGTACTGTTGATCGTGGTGAGGAAGGCCCTGTAGCAGGAGCTGTGGCGACTGGTCACATGACCTTATTTGAAACTGTGATCACAGCAAATAAGATTAGTTAAAATGAAGTCTTACTTGAGTAAGGTGGGCTCTAATCCAGTGTGACTGCCCATGCATGCACTCAAGCACATGCAGACACACACACACACACACACACACACACACACACACACAGAGAGAGAGAGAGAGAGAGAGAGAGAGAGAGAGAGAGAGAGAGAGAGAGAGGCATCCATGAGGCAAAGAATTTAGAGGCAGCAAACAATGGTTGAATGCCTGACTTTTCTAGATTCCCCTGTCTAGAAAGTAGGGTGAAACCCTTCCCCAGAGCTGCCCAGATCCACTGAGACAACAAGAGAAAATAGAAAGGATGTGGGATTTGGAATGACTTGGAGTTCTGCCCTGGCCCTGTTACTTCTGAGTTCAGTGGACTCATTAAAACAATAGTACCTAGGCTGGAGAAATGGCTCATCAGTTAAGAGCACTGGCTGAGGACCCACATGGCAGCTCCCAACTGTCTGTAACTTCATTTCCAGAGAACCTGACAGCCTCTTCTGCTCTATGAACACTGCATGTACATGGTCCATGGACATTCGCTGAAGTACAACACTCATACACATAACATTTAAATGAAGTAAAATAGTACTTATTTCTCTGGACTGTTTGTAGCTTGGCGGGGAGGGGGTTCAACGTGATAGAAACCACCATGAAGACATAGATCTCTATGAAGGTTTGCAGGGTTACATGGAACAATGGCCCTCCAGGAAAAAAAAAATGGCCCCTGCAGTCTACGTGGGCAGGAAAACTTAGCACCTGAGCATCATGGTTATAAAAAGCTTTGAGTCTGGGGCTTGATCGTTTCCTTGGAAGTGCTAGTACTCGGAGTGGAGTCTGCAGAGAGGGGAGAATGTGCCAGCACCAGCCCTATGTTGGATGTCGTCTGGCTTGGGGATCATCAAAGTGATGTCATGTTGCCTGAGAGATGTCAGGGGGCCGGAGCCAGGCTCCAAGTCCAAGAAGGAATAGCAGGAACAGCGAATAGCAATGAAAGCACTTCTGTGACAGTCTGTCTGGTGCCAGGCTCAGGTGAAGGATAGGGACTTTGTTCAATATCTTCATGGTTGGCTCCCAGGGAGAAGGAAGCTGGTCCCATGAGACCCATTAGAACTCTGAGAAGGGGTGCAGAAGAGCAAGGGGGGGTGCTGGAGAACGAGTCAATTTTTTTCAAAAAGTTCCAGAATTCCCAAGGGGGAAGTGTGGGCTTCTGTCCCTGCCTTTCCCTGCTCCCTCAGTCCCTCCCCCATTCTCTATTCTTCCTTTAATGCCTCTCCGCAGCTTGTGCTCAACCTCTCTCAAAGGCCCCACCTCAAGTGACAGAACTCCTGTAGGTTTTGGACCCACTGTTTGTCATATTGGGAGACGGAGCCAGAACCGTGCACACATGGATTTGCTGAGTTTACTCAACAACTCCAAGGAAGGGGGGGGGGGTGCGTGATTCTATAAGTTCAGGAAAGGGGCCTGGTGATAAGGCAAACTTCCAAGTCTTGGGGGGTGTGGTGGCTAACACTGGTTGTCAAATTGACTGCACTTGTCATCAACTGAACCACACAAGCCGTAAGGGACACTGGGCACCCCTTCAAGGGACATTGACCACCTCTTTGAAGGACATTGGGCATTCCTGTGAGGAATTTTTGTGACCAGGTTATTGGAAGCAGGGAAGACTTTCCCTAAACATGGGTGCCACCTTGAGTGGTGGCCATATACAAGGACACAGAGGAAGGAAACTTTGCTCTTTGCCTGCTTGCCATTACTCCCGATGGCAAGACCATCTATCTACTCTGTTGCTGCAGCATCCCTTTACTGATTCTAAAGCCAGTTTTTTATTTGGGGGGGGGATTCCAATGTAGAGTGAAGGCCAGGAATCCACCACACCCAAGTGCCATATTGGGACTGTTGAGGCATCCAGCCCTTTGAACTGAATGACTGCTGGGTTCTTGGCCTCTCTGGTGTGAGGCAGCCATTGTTGGACTGCCCCAACTGCATCCCACAAGCCAATGTAATAAATCCTCCCTGTATAGTTTGTCAGTTCAGTTCCTGTAGTGAACCCTAATACAGGGGGACAGTGGTACACTGACCCGAGGACTAAGTGGGGGACAGAATGACCCTGACGGAGGGGGACAGGGTATCAGAGGTTCTCAGAGGAAGGCTGTTCGCTATGTCTTCAACCAAATGTCCCAAACCCTCCAGCGACCCCCACTCTGGCCTCTGTACCCACTTGCCACCTCAAGAGAATTCCAGAAAGAGAAGGCAAAGTTTCTATTTTTGATGAGACACGGATGAAATGAAGGCTTTTAAATTATTAAAATCCAGAAGTAAATTATTTATTCAGGTCAGATATAAAAGCGCCTCTCGTTTTATGCTCATTACCCACTCCCCCGGGGTTGTTACTAATGTGCTTTTCCTTGATCAGTCATTTGTCTGCTTGGGGTATTAGCGCTCCCGTCTGTAACACGGATTGGACTAGTGTCTTACTAAGAGCTTCTCGTGTTCAGAGCCTAAAGACCTGGCCAAGTCGGGCTTCTTCCAGGAAGCCTTCCCATCTCCCCCAGATTGGCATAGCCTCTCCGCCTCTGGTCAGACCACTCACTCCTCCCACCATACTGGATGCTCCTTGAGCCCCTGGTCAGACCACTCACTTCTCCCCACCATACTGGATGCCCCTTGAGTCCTGGACCAAATCAGTCTTCTGCATCTGCCGGTCCCACCCAGGATGCTGTGTAGGGTCCTAGCTCGTGTTTGTTGAGAGAACAAATGACTGAGTCTAAGAAAGGTGTGCTGCCCTTACTGTCCTGGGAGAGGTTGGGCAGTTGATTGCTTCCAGACCTGCACCCAAGAAGCCCCATTAAATTTGTACAAATTCCTTGGCATTTCTGAGATTATTTCCCCTTGAGGACTCAGCTTGGGAAGGGAAGATATTAGGTTGCCATAGGAACAGATTTTCTTCCACTTTCTGTCAGAGCAAACATTTCCAAGAAACCTGGAGAGATTGCAGTCAGAGCAATGAGCCTTTCTTCTCCTCCCACACCCAGGAAGGACTGTGAGTCTGCAAATGGGCCTTCCCGTTTCCCGAAACCTCTAAGGGTAGAGAGGCCCATGCTTTACCCAATGGCTTCCTCAATTACCCCACATAGCCACCAGCCATGCAACTGACCACACCATTCTGGGCCTTTTCTGATCCTTAAGACCCAGGGCCCCCAAAAGGAGCCACTAGAGAGGCAGGGAAGAGGCTGCTTTGAAGGACAGCCTCAGCTCCCCAACTCTGTCAGACTCAGACTCAGGAGAAATTTGACATCTGAGGCAGTAGGCGCAAGCCCCAGGGAGGTCACGGGACTTTCTTCAGGACATACAGCCAGCGAGTGGCACACGCAGGATTTTAACCCCATCCTTGGTGACGAGGCTCACTATTTTGCCAGGCTTGAGCCCACCTTCTGCTTTCCAGAAATGGGATAGACACAGAAGCAGATCTCATATGTTTGGATGGACATAGTACCACATGGGCACTGAGAGGTGGCAGGTCCAGCTGATGCCCAGCACTGCCTATTCGTGGCCTGTAGAGGGCTTGTCTTAGCCTTTGATACTCTCAGATGGGGCACGGTACCCAGAGAAGCACTATGGCTTTGGCCAGGCTCATGAGTGCTGAGGATGCTGGGAAACCTGCAAGTTATGACACTGTGCTGTTCCCTACAGGCCTGCCTGTGTGTTCACTGTCATGCTGAATACAGTCAAGGTAAAGAACAAATGGCTAGGGGCACACTCAAGCCAGGAAAGCTGGAGCCTGTGGTCCAGGTTAAACCAGCTCTAGATGGGACAGAGTCCCTGTGTGCTGGCCAGGCTCCATTCTAAAGACAATGGGATGCACAGTCATCACCATGACTACCTCCAACAAAGCAATAAGCACCATAAACTCGGGGATATGGGCAGACAGCTCGGCGTTACAGCCTACGATCTGACCATAGCAGAGTCTGCTCCTCAGCTAGGATGACTCTGAATTGGGAGAAGCTTAATTATTCTTTCTGCCCACTGGTAGTACAGCCGTCATCCCAGAAACAGTTGACATCTTTAGCTTCCAACCTATGCCTGCCCTCGCTGGTGGGCTTTGCCTCGGCTGTGGTCTCAGCACAATTGCCCTGGGAGGGATTGCCACCGTACTATGAGAGAGCAGAATCCTCATAGCCTGGCAGCCAGTCATCCGCTCAGAATCTCACAACCTTGTTTATGCCCCCAATCCTGACATCCTAGAACACCCTATCCCTGCCCAGAGCCCCACTTCCAAACTCAGAGCCTCCAACACCCACCCCCACTCCTTGATACCTGTGGATTGGTGGTGCTTTGCTACCCACACATGATGCCTGCCTCCCAACGCAACATCTTCTGTTCTCATCTCCATGACAACACAAACCACCCCTGAGCAGGATCTCGGTTGCTCAGCTAACCCTGGGGCTGGGCCCCATACTCTTTGGCTGCCCATCTGAGAAGTGTGTGTGTGTGTGTGTGTGTGTGTGTGTGTGTGTGTGTTGGAGTGCACCCACACACCTGCTTAAGATTTAGTATTCACTCCTGTTCACGTCCCCCCACACACAGGCCAGAGTGACAGCATGTGGGTGTGCACAGGGCTAGGTGTAAGTGAGAACATAGGCACTGGAGGTACCAGCCCCTTATCTCATGTTGAGTGATAGGGTCCACTGGTTCTGGGGCTTTCCAGCCGCAGCTAAACATATGACATGTCTGCGCATGTGTGTCCTGTGTGCGTGTGTACTTATCAACATGCCCTCATCTCCAGATTTGTAACTCAATTTGTGCATCTGTCCATCAGAGTAGCTGAGGACCAGGTATGTCCTTCTGCTTGTCAGAGATGACAGCTCCTTTTCGTCTGCTGTAGTACTAGGAGAAGGACTGGGGTCCAGCATGCTCCCCTAGGGAACTAGAGCCCCATCGATGGCTAAAATGGCTGACTTGCTGCTGTGTTCCCAGACAGTGAGCTGTTAATCTAGGGGCACAAAAGGCTCCACTTTGGTCTTCAGAATCCTCATCATTTTCTCACAATGTACCATTCAACTTCATTTTCTTGCCCAAAGGTGGGAGCTATAAGGACCCCAGCCAAGACATACAGTGAAAAGACATTTAGTCATGGTTCTGCTAACAGCTGGTCATGTGACCTTGTATAGGTCAGTCCCTTGTTTGTAGTGATTCCTTAGAAACTGTCTAGTTCTTGTCCAGATAACAATTGGCAGACTATATAATTCTGATAGAAATCATTTCCTGTTATCTCCTTGACAACCCCAATGAGTACAAATTACTACTCCAGCTGATAAGGCTGTGGATAGATGCAGGAAGACTGGATTCAGCCTGCCAGGCTGCTCTGCTCAGAGGCTCCTCCTCACCCTTTCCTGCTGACAGGGCCATATATCAAAGAGGAAAATGTAAAAAAAAAAAAAAAAAAAAAAAAAGTAAAAAGAAAAAAGAAAAGAAAAAGAAAGAAAGAGAGAAAGAAATGTCAAGGACTGTATCAGGGAGTGGCCAGAGCCTGAACTCAAAGAGCAATGGAGAATTGAGATGCCCCAGAGTGGGATTCCAGGAAATGAATAGGCTAAGAGGCTAAGAGAAGCCCCAGGTGCAAAAATTCAGGGACCATGGCCTAGAGGCCACAGTCCTCCAAGGAAACCAAGCATGTGTGATCATGGGTGTGAGATGAGGTGTGTGTGTGTTTGTGTATGTGCTCATGGGTGTGGGATGATATGTATGTGTGTGCTGATAAGAAAAGGTGCTAAGATTGATAGCCTGTAACTGATTCTCAGAACCCATGTGGTAGGAGGAGAGAGCTGACTTCTGCAAGTTGTTCTCAGACTTCTACATTTTGTACCTGGACACACACACAAACATACACATACATAAACATACACATACAAACATACACATACAATAACACACACACACACACACACACACACACACACACACAGGTATGCATGAGCATTTGGGAGATGAGAAAAAAAAATCTGAGTTATTTAGGTGGAGACTGGAAGAGAGGAACTAGCCGGGCAATGCTGTGTAAGGGTGTTTGATTATTACATTCATCTGGAATGATTACTCAAGCACCTACTGTGTGCATCATTCAAAGTGAGTGGAGTGCTGAACCAGTCCTTGCAGAAAGTCCACGTTTGCAAATGTGGTTCCTTGGATCCCCTCAGTCACTGCTGGTGTCATATATGTTTCCTGAAGAGATGGAAAGAACCGTCTATGCACCCCAGAGAGGGACTGACAGACCCAGAAAGGACACCATCTGAGTTCAGCTTGTGAACCGATGAATTTACTTGGGTATTGTAGTATTTGTCAACTTCACAAACACTAGATATACCTAGGAGGAGGGGAACTCAACTGAGGGATCACCTCTATCAGATGGGCCTGTAGGGCATTTCCTTGATAGCTGATTAATGTGGGAGGGCCCAGCCCACTGTGGGCGGTGCTACCACTGGGAACATGGTCCTGGTGCTGTAAAATAAAGCAGGCTGAGGAAGCCATGGAAAGCAAGCCAATAGGCAGCATTCCTCTATGGTCTCTGCTTCAGTTCCTGTCTCGAGTTTATGCCTTGGCTTCTCTTGAGGATAGACTGTAGCCTATAAGTCAAATAAACCCATTCTTCCTCCAGTTTGCTTCTGGTTGGTGTTTTATCACTGCTACTGGGAAGCAAACTAGAACACTGGGCTAGTCATAGTAGCATGGGTGAAGGGTAACTTATAAGAGGACCACTTGCAGCAACAAAAAGCCCACCTTGGTAGGGTGGCAATTCAGAGAAAGCCAAACCCCTGGAGAACCCCTGCTCCCAACCATCCTTCCACCAAGGTACCTTAACACCTGCCAATAACCTACACAGCGGGGTAACAGGAAGGGATAGTAGCAACCCACCCTCATGCTCCTTCCTACAGGAAATGTAATAGCCTAAGTTCTATTACCAAAGACCTGGTTTTTCTCATTACCATGATTGTGGGCCAAGGTATTCAGTAAGTTTCCATGGCAACTGCTTCATGATGGTGGATGCTTGGGAGGAACAGTCAATTACATGGAGGCTCTGTTAAGATGAAACCTGCTCAGCAAGTCTGAGTAAATCTGTTTGTTATGTCTTCAGCATGGCTGTGGAGAGCAGAGGTGAGGACTCCCACCGTTCATGTCTCTTCTAGATAAAGCCTGAGGCTGCTGGTCAGCATAATCTTGACTCTACTCCAGCCAGCAGGATGAGGTCTGCCTGTTACAGCATCTGCAGGGGTGGGTTAGTTGGAATGACTGAGCACGGTTGCAGAAGGAACCTGGGGGAAGGTTTGTGCACCAGGGTGCACAGTGACAGGACCCCCAGAATATCAGGAATGCTGAGATGTGATGTTCGGATCCAGTCCTGCTTCTCCCCACCCTCACCCCACCCTTCTGACATCAGCCATGAACAGCGTGACGGAGCTGGTCTTTTTCTAAAGTTTTGTTCTGTCCCTTAGCTGCAGCTGGCCCTTTCTTGATGGTGTTTTATTCTCCTAGATTCAAGGACCATGCTAGCCCATGGAGAGTATCTTG
>NC_137969.1:169858909-170109074 GCF_963924665.1 Micromys minutus | reverse complement strand
CTCCCCCCAAAATAAAACAAAAACAACAACAACAAAAAAAACCCAATAACGACAGACAGAAGAAAACAAGTAACAACAGAGAGAGAGAGAGAGAGAGGAAGGAAGAAAGGAAAGTGTGCTTCCACAGCAGTGAGGTACCACTGATTACTGCTCAGGGTGGATTGTAGGTTGCCTCTTCCAAAGGGAAGGAAATGGCAGCTGGAGAAAGGTTGCTCAGGGAAGCTTGTATTCTCAGAGTCGTTACTATGACCTCCAGCTTGTTTACACGCAGCTCTGGGAGGTACAGCCCCTGGCCCAGCTAGAAACTACATCTGGTTACTCCAGACAGTATCCAATGTGCATCCAATGCACAGCAGAAGGATGGGGGGCTGAGGGAGGGGTAGAAGTATGGGGCTGGGAGGTAGCAACCAGCTTAGGCTGGTATGGGGACAACACTTGCTGCTGAGGTAGTTCCTGTAAACAGCTTAGGAAGTGCCAAGCATAGTGCTCAAGAAAAGCTAATTATCATTATTTTGGCACAGGGCCTGCTCCTGATTACATGTTCAATTTCTGCCCCCAGCTGTACAGTAAGAGTCACTTCTGGGGCTGGCAAGATAGCTTAGTGGCTAAAGGCACTTGCTGCCAAGGGCTACCAGCAGTTAGGCCCCTGGGACCCACCTAGTAGAAGTCTTGCAAATTGTCCTTTGACCTCTGCATCCTCACTGTGGCTGGCACCCACCCACCTACCCCCAACCCCCGCCACCTCAACACACACACACACACACACACACACACACACACACACACACACACACACACACAGAGAGAGAGAGAGAGAGAGAGAGAGAGAGAGAGAGAGAGAGAGAGAGAGAGAGAGAGAGGCATGTTGAAAGAAAACAAAAATCACCTGTGGGCAGAGCTGATGGCACCTTATCTTCAAGATGCTACAGACCACAGACCTCAGATTGGGGTGGGGAGGTCTTTCTGAGTGTCACCATGAGAGCCACCCGTTTGCTACGTGGTACCCCTCATTGAGTCTGACTAGGGCAGGTGTATGAGGTGAGGGCAGACACTGATTTCCAACTACCCAGTCTCTTACTGGCTACGTAGATGTGTAAGGCACAGGTGGAGTTCTGGAAGTTTGTGGCTAGGCATGGTTCAGAGTTGTTTACAAATGATAAGACACTGGAGACATCCCCTGGGTGTCCCCAGGTTCCAAGTCCCTTTAGCACATTCGGAGAGTAGCTTCCCAAGTTCACAAACTGTCAAGATGGCGCTGGCTGTCAAGTCAAAATTCTGACACCAAGGCCTCTGGCTCATCACTTAGCTGCATTGTGCCTCAGTTTCCCCAGTTGCGATGTGGAGGCAACACTCGCCCCACCTCTCTCATAGGGCTGTGGTGAACTTTAAATAAGATAATTTCTGTGAACAGTTTAGGGGAGTGCCAAGTACAGTGCTCAATAAAAATTAATTATTATTATTTGGCACAGGGCCTGTTCCCGATTAGATGTTCAATTAACTTCTCTCTCCTTCCCAGCCCTGGGGACTTACCAGCTGGGAGGCTGCTAGGCCTGGATGGTGAGCACTCCATTAGTCAGAGGCCTGAGTGGAGACTCCAAACCTGAATGTCTCTTCCCTCCCTCCAGGGCAGCAACGTCCAAAGTCCTCACACAATTGGCTTGGTCCCAGCTCTGCCTACCTTGACAACCTGCCTCCTTTCTGCCCAGCTGTCCTGTTGTGTCTGTGACAATTGCAGATGGGAGGGGCACCTGCCCTGCCTCCCTCCCTCCCTTCCTGGGATCCTGCTCTTCTCATATCCAACGTCTGTTCTGCTCTGTTTTTGATGGAATCACAGCAGAGACCACCTCAGCTCTGTCACACAGAAGATGCCCAGGGCAGTGACCCCTCTGATCCCCCCTCAGTTCTTTCTTCTCCTTCACATGTTTCCACTGTCCTTCTGTCCTTCTAGTACAAGAGACACCAGGTTGGGTCTGTGCAGCAAATGGATTACGACGCTGCATATGGCTGTTCCCTTCAAGCCCATGGCTTCTTCTGGTTCTCACTGGATGGTGATAAAGCCAGAGGATGAAATGAGGGTGAGGAACCAGGCAGGCCAACCACTCTGCTCTCAGCCCCAAAGGAAGGATGGTTGGGATTGAAGGGCTCTTGGGCCCCTTCCTCAGCCAGGCAGCTGAGCCATGGCCTGGCAGGAAGTTCCCAGAGGGTGGGTATATATAGGATGGGTAGCCACAGTTGGAGCAGCAGGACCCTCCCAGTTGCTTTGGGATGAACCTTGGGGCCCTCCACTGGCACAGGTAGTTTTTAGGTCCCCCAAACCTGTTTCCCATCTTTGATGACCCCTGCTCTTCCCAGCTGCACAGGCTGAGGCAGCGTTTCCACTGCTGGCTGCTGGGTCCTGCTGTCATACAAAGGGCTTTCTCTCTGTCATGGACATCAGCAGCCAGCAAATCCTCGCTGACCTTCAAAGTTTTCTACCACCCTCGTCCGACCCCAGACAAGCATGCTCCTGCTCTGGCTCTTCAGCGACACAGTGCTCTGGCCAGGCCTCATTGTCCAAACTTGTCGTTCAGTTCCTGTGTTGAATTCCCTTCCACTTCAGAAACTCTGCCTTGACCAAATGACCCTACCTTTCCCCTTCCCCCACCTCACCTCAGAGAAGAGCAGGCTTCCCAGCGACATTATCAAAACACAGCTTAATAAGCTGCAATAAGACCAGGCACAAGCCAGCACATCAACGCTGGACAGGGCAAACCAGCGGGAAGAAAAGGGTCCCGGAGTTAGGCAAAACAATCCAGATAGGCCTCCACTCCCATATTTAGGAGTTCCACAGAAACACCAAACTACTCAGCCATAACACATATGCATATAGGCTCCCTGATCTCTCCTTATCCCAATCTCAAAGTCACCTTCTTAGGATGTCTTTTCTGTCCTGACACCTCCTTTTTATCCTTCGGAGACCTTTTCTCCACAGTCCTGCTCCACAAGGCCAATAAGTATTAACCTCTTTGTGTTCCCATCAACCCCTGCCTCAGACGTCAGAAGCACCCTGTTTTAAGGGCTCCCAGGGTAGCAATGGCCATGTGTCTATCCCACAGAGTCAAGCTAAGAGCACTGACCCAGAATCTAGGCTATGGATGAAAACAGGGATCCAGAAAGAAAGAGAGAACAGGGGTCAGACAGCAGAAAGAATTCTACCTCTCACAATTAGGAGCCTGAGAACGTGGTCAAACCTGCCCAGGGCAGCAGTTAGCGTTCCAATTAATTAGCGAACTCTGTCAAAGTACTTTGAACATGAAACACGCTATATAAACATTAAGTATTATTATTAAAAAGTAAGCAGTTCCCTAATATGCCAGGCTGGAGAGCCCCAGGCTGGTCTGAATAAATGAATGAACACAGAAAATGAAGCAATTATAAGGCGATATTTTGGGATTTTTAAAAAGGCCGAGGGCCCCAAATGGCAGTATCTTGGGGGGGGACTTGGTGGGGGCCTCTGTTTCCTTTCTCCTCAGGTACTTCAGACAGAAGCCTAGCTCCTAGTCACAAGGTACATGTAGATAGTCAGACAGCAGGCAGACTGTGAGGTAGGGGTTCTGATGTAGCAGTCACCGTCTAGAGAAAGCTCCCAGGCTGGCAGACCGCTTGGAGTCTTAGTGCCTGCGTGTGGCTGTGCTCTGGGCTGGGGTTCACCACATGAAATGAAAGGCACTCGGAGTTCTGGGCTTTACATTGCTCTGCCCCGCCACCCCCACCCCTGCTCCCAAGCAGCACTGAGAAAGGTAGTGAGGAAGAGGCACTGTGGAGGGAGCCAGGCTTCGACTCTGCCTCATCTTTAGAGTGGGGTGAGCCCAAATGTTCCCACCAGGGGACCCGAATGTGCCCCTCAAAGAACCAAGGCTAAGAAATGTGAAGGAGACTCAGAAGCATGTGGGAAGAATATGGACAAGTTTCTGGGGGTGTCTGGTCCCTCGAACCCCAATACTGATGCCATGTTTCTGGTTTCTTTCCTTGTGTCCTAGAGTTTGATTGTATGGTTGGAAGGCAAGATTCAAAGCTCAGGCCACACTTAGGTTGTAGCCTGTGCCAAGCGGGAGGAGAAATATGTGGTTCCCATAGAGATCATTGTAACAGACAAGGGCCTGAGAGGCTTCAAAAGGCCCTTCACAGCATCTTGCCCAGGGCTCCACCTGAACATGGGGACATCCTTGAAGAACCTGGCCACATAGAGTTAAGAAAAGACAGGTAGGGCTGAGAACCAACGTGAAGTCCCGATTCCCTGTCCCTACTTGGCCACGGCAGACAAGACACAGTTTCCTGGATTGGGACCCTGGAGTCCCAGGCACACTGGACTGATCTACTTGAGACTTGGGACTGTAGCCCATTAACTCTGTGAAATGAACACTTTGGATCAGGGGCTGTTATGGTTCTTATAGTCCCTGACCTCACATGCAGTCAGACAGGCAGGTCCAGAATCCTGGCCTGTCATCTAGCTTCCTTCCTGGCCACTATCATTTATTTACTGTTTCTAGCATTTGGGGGGCTAGGTGCTGGGGGGACTAGGTGCTGAGTCCCCACTGATGTAGAAGGGAAGACATTGCTCCTGAGGAATGTTTCCCTGGAAACCCACTGGGTGGGTTCATCAGGGCCCCCTGACTCCTCAGGCAGCATTAACATGTCCTAAAATCCATAGTTCAGCTCACACAACCTCGACCTTTATACCTATGACTGCTTGTTTGTTTATACAGCCCAGAATGGCCTCTGTGCTGAATAGTTTTATATGAACTTGACATAAAAGTCATCTGAAAGGAAGAAACCTTATGGAGAAAAATGCTTTCAGAAGATTCAACCGTAAGGGACTTTCTTACTTAGTGATTGATGGGGAGGGCCCAGCCCATTGTGGGTGGTGTCATCCCTAGGCCGGTGGTCCTGGGTTCTATAAGAAAGCAGGCTGAGCCAGCCATGGGAAGTAAGACTGTGTAAAAGAAATAAAAGCACTGGACTGACTTAATGCAACAACATGAGAAAGTTATATGCTATTAACAACTCAGATTTATCTGAGGAATGCAAGAAATTCAGTTAATACATATCAATAGGCAAAAGGGGAAAAAGGCATCCAGTAAAAACATCTCATTAGAAACAAACAAAAAAAATTCATAGAACTTAATAGATATTCTTGATAAAAATTCTTACAGAATTTGTGATAGAAACTTCTTCAACCTAAAAGTGTTCACTGAACACCAATAGCTAATGTAGTTTCCTCACAAGGAACATCCAGCCACGCTCAGTAGTTTCCTTCAGCATTTCACCCATCTAAGCATTAACCAGGAGTGGCTCTGTGCAGTTTCCGAAATCATAATTTAAGTGTCTTCAAGGTGACTTGGCCGTAGACATCCATGTGGCGTTGTAATGGGGGTTACTGCCTGTGAAAGCCAGCGAAAAGAAAAAAGGAAGGAAGGAAGGAAGGGAGGGAGGAAGGGAGGGAGGGAGGGAGGGAGGGAGGGAGGAAGGCCCAGAAGCAGAACTGCTTTTCTTTGACACAATATGATCTCATATGTAAAAAGGCCTTAAACACACCCACATGCATGTTCATTCTTAGAAGCTTAAACAGCTTACAGGGTCACAGGGATAAGTCGGTGTTACTTTTTTGAATCAATGAGTAAGACAACTATGAAAAAAAGAAAGCAATCTTACTTCTGGCAGTTGGTGTATTCAGGAATCCATTTAACAGGTGTCCAAGTCTGGCCACCACGGACTATAGTCACTCTTGAGAGAAGCTAGAGGTGATCAAATGGGAAACAGTCCTTGCTCACGAGCTGACAGCCAGTGTGATCACTGACTGGCAGAGTTGCTCCCCTTGCAGTGGACTGCACACTCAACTCACATTCAACTCGATCCTTATCCGTGTCCCAGAGGGCACTCCCCTCCCCACTCCCTTCCACCAGAAATTGACAAGTTAACTCTAAAGTGTATGTGGAAAATTCCTATAACCAATCCAATTTGAAAACGAAGAAGAAAACCCAGGACTCATGCTTTCTAATTTCATTTTCCCCTTTTAGTGTGTGTGTGTGCGTGTGTAATTGTGGGCACTCACACTCCAGCAAGCATGTGGAGATCAGAGGTCAATTCTCTAGAGACAGTTCTCTCCTGGGAATTTAACTTAGGCAGTCAAGGCTAGCCTGGCCATTACAGCAGGTCCCAGGCCAGGCAGGAATAACGAACAGGATCCTGGCTCAAAAAACACAGCACAAAACACAACAAGCAACAACAAAATCTGTGTGGGCTGAGATTAAGGGTTCTTAGACACAGAACAAACCAACGCTAAGGAATTTGAATTCCGCCAGAATAAAAATCTCCGTTGTGCCTCAGGAGACGAGGTGAGAGAGACGAGAAGACAAGACAGAAACAGGTAGACAGTGTCAGCAAATGCTCAAAATACACTAAGAGCCTTACGATTTAACAGCAGAAGGCAGACAACCGATTTTAACACGATAACCCTCCTTCGTTCAGTCAGCAGAACTCGAGACTCTTAAAATAGGCAAAATATTTGAACATAAATTCACAGACAAGTGGCTTCACATGCATAATAGATTTTCCAACACCATTAGTCATGGGATAAATGCAAATTAAACCCATGCTGCGGTGACTGTGACACTCCACACTAGCAAGGGTGGCAGCGATTTTAAAGATTTGCAATTCTCTAAACGTCTATTGGAGCTCCAAAGACTTAACCTTTAAGTGTGGCACATGGGTTTGCGAGTACCTTCCGTTAAACGACTGTACTGGGTTTCAGAAGCAGCCACTGAACAGTGGCTTAGTTGCTAGAGCACTTGCTTATCATGCACAGAACCCTGGGTTTGAGCACAGGAACCATATAAAACCGGGTATGTGGGCATTCAGCCCTGGGGAGGTGGAGCCTGGAGGATCAGAAGTCCAAGGCCACCCTCTGCTGTAGAGAGAGCTTGGGATCAGTCTGATCCTGCTTCAAGAGTCAAGGTCTTGCAAAAAGTTGAAAAGCAATCAAGAAAAACTCTCAACATCACTTCCAGGCTGCAACACATGTGTACTCACATACATACATGAAAGCATGCACACACACCACACACACAGATAACAGAAAAAAAAAATCATACTTCCTAACTATAAACACATGGATTCAAGAACTAGAGGCAATTATACAGAAGAGTGTCCCTGGGGGACTAGAGGCCAACCTGGTCTACCTAGTGAGATCTACAGGGATCAAGGTGTCTCTGATCCTCCTACTGGTCTCTACTTCAAAACAAGCCTTAGAAACTAGAATCCTTTTCTCTAAAGATGAGTCATAGAAGTCAGAACCTTCTCCACAAAAAACAGCCATAAATCCAGAAATATGGCTCTTCCCTTCTCTTGCCTTTCTGTGCCACAGTTGGCTCTGGAGACATTCTTCAGTCTACTTTATCTCCTTCGTTTTACAAGAGGACCTGCCGTAAAATCCAGACATAAGGAATGCTACAGAGAAGCCTGGAAGAATCTAAAGCTAACCATCAGCCTTGCAGGATCTCCTTGTCAGTCTATAACCTTAGGTCCCATTTCTGTTTAGCTGCGTGTGAGAAAATGGACAGTTTTCTTGAGCTCTTTGGGCTGTTGTTCTGAAGCCTGCTATGAGTTGCAAAACTTTGATGAAGTAAATCCATTATGTATTTAACTCTTTCAGGGTGTAAAGCCGTCATCTCTGTGATAGACAGTGGGTCACATGGTCCTGAGTCTCTGTGCCTGGTGGAAATGTGAAATGCCATGGCCACTTTGTAACAAATAGTCTGTCAGCCTATTTAAAGGTTAAACATGGTGGTGTGGTATTGTGGTGCTCCTATCGCTGTGAAAAATGCCTTGACAGAAAGCATCCCAAGGTAGAACTCTAGGGAAGTCAGGGCAGGAACCTAAAGGAAGACATCCACTGTTGAGAATGGACACATGGATCCTTTCGTTCGTCTAGCTTTCTTCTCTTATATAGTTCAGGACCTCATTATCCAGGAGTGGAACTACTCACAACTGGCTGAGTTTCCCTATATCAATGAGTAATAACGACAGCCCACCCACAAATGTATGCACGCACGCATGCGTACACACACTCCCACAGACCATCTTGAACTGGAAGAATCCTCCTTAAGGCTCTCCTAGCTGACAGTTAAAACTTACCAGCACAGGTTAGAATACATCCATAATCCTAGAAGGAGGACTCAAGAGTTTCAGGTTATATTCAACTATATAGTGTGTTTGAGGACAGCCTGGGCTACAATGAGGCCCTGCCCCAGGACAGAGAAACAAAAAGCAAAGAAAGAAAGAAAGAGAGAGAGAGAGAGAGAGAGAAATAAAGGAAGAAAACAAGACAAAACAAAACAAAGCAAAAAAACAATCATTTTATTATACAATCTAGAAATTTCCCCTGGGAGCCAATTCAGTGATAAAGCGGCAGCCACAGGCAAAGTTGTAGACACTTGTTTTCCCTTTGGTTCTTCCAGACATGATTTCTCTGTGTAGCCCTGGCTCTCCTAAACCTCATTCTGTAGACCTGGCTGGCCTGGAACTTGGATCCACTCATCTCTGCCTCCAGGCAGCATTGCTTCCAACAGCCCTCACACAGAACAAAATCCAACTGGTTAGAGCCAACAAATGGACAAGATGTTTCTTCAGCAGTGCTAAAGAGCAAACTACTGGAGTGTGCTACATTTTACTTTCTATGACTATGCAACAAATACCCGGAGAAAAGGATGAATGGGAAGTTGTTCAGCACCTTGTAAAGTCTCTCAGCACCAACTCCAGATGTCCCAGATGGTGGAAAGAGAGAACTGACTCCCAACAGTTGTCCTCTTACCTCCGCTTGCTAACCACAGCAAGTGTGTGCGCGCGCACACAGAGATAAACAAGAAACAAAATATAATACTTTTTTATTTTTTAAGAAAGGGGAAAGGACAGGAGAGAGATGGTATGGTCATTAACAGCACTTATTATTACATTTCTTTTACGTTGCCTGCATTTATTTTATGCTGAGTTTAATCCCGTGCCATGAGTTTTTGTTTTCTCAGTTTCTTCTGGGATATCTTTTTCTTCTGTGCAACCTCCTCTTCTGGCTTTGGAACGATCTGTTCCTTCTCAGTGAGGATCATCTCAATGTGGCAGGGGAGCTCATGTGTGGGTTAATTCGGCCATGAGCTCTGTAGGTTCATCGGCGCATCTTAGGTGCCTTGTTCACCTGGATGTGTTCAATGACCAGAGAATCTACATCTAAACCCTTAAGTTCAGCATTACTCTCTGCATTCTTAAGCATGTGCAGCAAAAACTCAGCACTCTTTTTTGGCCACTGTCCCTGTGTTCAGCCCCACTGTTTGGCCTGGGCCCACCTACCTCCATTATGCTGCTGGAATGACACACATTACTTCTTTAAAGTGACATCCTTCAGATATGTGGTGGCTTTGCGGATATGCATACCCTTGATGGCCTGGGCAGTTTCCTGGATGTTCTTAAAGTGAACACGAAGGTTTGAACCTCTGGACATACATGATTTTGTGGGGTTTTCTGGGTCAAGAGAGTAGGGAACTATCTTCACAGGCCACCTCCGGCCGCTTATAGGAAGAGACAGCACTTACTACTCTTGAAAAGGACCCAGGTTTGGTTGCGGCTCCTACATGGTGCCTCACCATCCATAACTTTACTTTTAGGGGATCCCATGCCTTCTTCTGACCTCCTTAGGAGGTCATGCAGGAGATATACTCATACCTGTAAAATAATATAATCTGGAAAAAGTTTGAAATGAGAAAGGTCTACTTGGCTCACCTGGTTAGAGGCTCCAGTTCACAACGACTGATTCCATGTTGGAGCCCTATGTCACATCAGACCACGTGAGTGCCTGCGCTACACTGGATGAGTTGAAGTCACTGAGGCACTCAGGAAATCATCCAGACACAAAAGACAATGTCATGTACTTGAGGTTGCTGTGAACTGCCTAGAAGGTAAACCCACTAGGTCAGCAGCATCCTGAGGCTGGGAATACGACACGGGATGATGGACTGGAGTGAGCATGAGGAGGTGACAGGGGTGCTTTAGAATTGGACAGTGGCGATGCCTGCACAGAGCTGTGGAGTTTCCCAGATCACTAAAATAACCACTTAAGACAGGTGGATTTCACATCATGGGAATTTTACTTCAATACTATTTTAAACCTACACAGTGTGTGTGTGTGTGTGTGTGTGTGTGTGTGTGTGTGTGTGTGTGTGAAGAAAGCATGTCAAAATGAAAACCTCTGTTCAGGTTGGGCAATGGGGTCACTAATGGTATCTTTTTTTCTTGCGTTCTTTTCTATAGTTTCTTCACGATCTGCCATTCTTAACTATGGTCACAGTTTGGGTCTCAAGTGTCCCCAGTGGCCTGCAGGCTACAAACTTAGTCCTTAGCTCTCGGTATCAGGAGACAAGGACAACTTTAAGAGTGGGTGGGGCCCAGTGGAGGATTTAGATCCAGGGATATAGGCTCAAAGACTGAGGGGCCCCAGTCTGACTGTGTATTCTTGTCCATCTCTCAGCTTCTGCCATGAGGACCTCAAAGCTCTGAAGCAGTCAAGGCCAAAAGGATCTTTTTCCCTTTATAAACTAATTACTTCAGATATTTTATCATAGCAATGGAAAGCAGCAATACAGATAATCAGAAAAGCAGTAGTGTGTGTATGCATATGTGGGTGTTCATGTATGTGAGTGTGTGATGCATGTGTGTGCATGTATGTACATGTGTATGAATGCATTCGGGTGTATGCATATGTGTGTATGTGTTTGTGTAGCAGGATGCAGGTGAGGCACGACTTGTTTGTTTGTTTGCTTTGGTTGAGAGGTTGTAATAGCCAAGTTTCCAACAGGATGTGTCTCCAACAGGAAAAACGCAGCTCATCACCTCCTCCACTGGCCTCCCGGGCCTTGGAGGCGGAAGAGTAACAGACATCTGTCCCCAAAAATATCTCTTGCACTGCAAAATTACTGCGTCACCGGCAGAGATGGGGACAGCTGGTAAACTTATAAACAGTGAGAGGAACCTTAGAAGCAAAGAAGAGGCCTTGACTCCCGTTTTAAAAATATTTTTTAAACAAATAGTGTAAACCGGGCATGATAGTACATGCCTCTAACCTCAGCTTTAGGGAATCTGAGGCAGGAGGATTACAAGTTCGGGTACATAGGTAGACTCTGTCCTAATATTACATTGATTATAGCTATTAAAGAAATAATTAGGCTGTGAAGTGACTTTTTTAGATTGATTGATTGATTGATTTATTATATATAAGTACATTGTAGCTGTCTTCAGACTCACCATCAGAGCCACCATGTGGTTGCTAAGATCTGAACTCAGGACCTCGGGAAGAACAGTCAGTGCTCTTAACCACTGAGCCATCTCTCCAGCCCCACAGTGTCATTTGTTAAGACATGGTGTTGGGGCTTTTACTCCATTCTGTTCTGCAGGCCCAGGGTCCACTGCAGAGTCCTCTGGTGGGTCAGGGAGTTGCTGAGGTACATGAGAATATAGGTGGACACACGCACAAATGTGACAGACTTAGAAGGATCCTGATTAAACCAACCTAATCAGATTCCCATCACAGGTAGGCCTAGGTGACCAGACATCTTCTGTACATATGATCAAGAATGAGGACCCCATCGAGGATGCTTGGAGGTCAAGGTTAAGGAGTGTTAGCCAGCAACTCATCAAAGCTCTTTACTAATTCTGAGTTTTTACAAAGAAATACAATAGTTGGGCCCAGGAAAAGGCTTAGACCTTGGCTAAAGTTTGGCCCAGTGAAGAATCTTTGTCATAATAGGTCATCAAGGAGCCAGTGTCAGGGACAGCTCAATAAATTTTCATAAAACCCAGCTCACAGGCTGGGGGATGGTGGGGCACGCCTTTAATCCCAGCACTCAGAAGGCAGAGACAAGCAATATCTCTGTGAGTTGGAGGCCAGCCTGGTCTACAGAGTGAGAACAACAGGGCTATACAGAGAAACTCTGTCTTGAAAACTCAAACACACACACACACACACACACACACACACACACACACACACACCCCTCAAACAAGAAACAAACAAACATCGAAACAGTTCGTAAGTCAGAACCAGAACATTCTAGCTGCTCCCTTGGCTCTCCCTGTGTCTCCAGCATTCATCCCCCCTCCCTGCTTCTGTCTAGCACTTGCTTGAACTTGGCCACCTGAAGGTATGCACTGGGGACTGGAGAAATGGCTCAGCAGTTAAGAGTACTTGCTGCTCTTGCAGATGGCCTGGGTTTGGTTCCCAGCACCCACACTGCTGCTCACAACCACCTGCAACTCCAGTTCCAAGGAGACGTGACCTGAACTGGCTGCTACTATGTCCTCAGGGTTCAGATCCTGAGAGCACAGGTAATCTGCCTGGGATGTGGAAGTCTGGGACCTGGAAAGCTCAGGGGGATTCATAGTAGGTGTTCTCGGTCCCCCACACAGCAGAAAGGACACAGAATAGAGAGAGGCCCACTCATGCTGAGCAGATGCAAGTAGGGGCCTCCATTCCTTCCTGTACCCCGAAGAGTCAATGCCAGGCCTGAGGGCTATCATCTGAGTTAGGAGCAACTGCAACGGACCAAGCAAGAATCTTCTATCCACTGATGACAGCCCTCAAAGTTGCTACAAAACTAGCAAGGAAGGAAATGGGAGACAACTGGCCCAAAGGAGTCAGAGAGAACTGGAGTCTCTAAAATGCCCAGTGAGTTTCCACCACATACCACAAACCAGAGAAAAGGATTGTGGGAGATCTGTCTTCTAGAACTGTCCACAGGGTCTCAAAAAGTTAATTGAATTAAGAGCAGCAGGTAGATTCAAGCCTTGCTTACCACTGAATTTTTTTTTTAAAGGATCAGGTCTCCTCCAAAACTGATGTTTGGTTCCGCTCTTAACCTTCTGGTCACAGTCTGATAAGGAGCCACCCGGTTTGGCAGTGGGGGTGGGCTCCAGCATGGCTCTCTAGGGACTCATTCTTCTCTGGAACAAGTGCACTATTATAAAGGCAGCCAAAAGTCTGAAAGGAGGCCTCCCAGGCAAGTTGCAAGAAGGTGGAACCCCCCAGCGGCTTTGCCTGGGGGATCTGGCCGCCATCTTTTCCTCCTGACTCTGAGATTCTGCTCAACATGGAGAACCTTTGTGGCCTCTATTCTCAATCAAAGGGATGAAAATGCATTGAGTTGTCACAAGGACCCATCAGGAAGAGCCCAGATCTCTTTGGAACGGCAAGAGGCCCTACCGATGTTGCTGATGTTGCTGCGGCAGAGCCCACCTTCCACAATAGCCCAAAGACAAGAGTGTGGGGCTTCCCTTCAGCCCAGCCCTCTTTGGAAATTTACATCCCTAGCGAAGCTCCATTGTGAAACACTAAGACTCGAAGTGAAAGAGAGGAAGACAAAGGGCAGACTCTGAATCAACCGGCAGGTGTCTGCCCTTCAGAGGCTCCACCGGAGGGTGGGCCCGTGACTCACCGTAGATCTTTTTACTTTTCCTAGTGACCAATCTGATTTTTCCATTACACGGCAGTGATTCACCAAGTGCTGTCGTGGTTATGTAACTGGGGCTGTTTTGATCTGTTGGGGTGTCTCTATCTCTATTTCTATGTCACCTCCGTGATGCTTCGGAGATGCTTGCGTTTTCCATAACTTGGTCCATGGTAACAAACAGTTGTTGAAATAGCTTCCCCTTGAGAACAAAACAACTTGCTCTCTCCATCTCCAGGAAGTGAGCATCTGGGTGGTAGACGAAGGCCCAGCTAAGACCAGGAGACCCCGTACTAGGTTGACTGCAGACACCATTTGTGCCCCCCATCTTTTCTGACCTCAGTTCTTTCATCTTCAGTGAAATGGACCACGTGAAACCTAAGCATTGGCATGTAAATAATTTATAATGTTGTTGACATCCCTCGAAGAGTCTAGGCAAGAGTTCCAGAGATGGGAAATTTGATGTTTTCCATCAAACTCAAAGGTGAACATGGAGACTAAATTTCCAGACAGACAAAGATAATGTAGAGGGGAGGGAGAAACAGCAGATTTCTGCTAGACTTCTTACAAATAATCTCATCTAGCTCAGGGGATGATGGGAATGAAGTTCCCATTATTTCTTCCATTCTTTTGGTGCTATAAATGACAAACTGAAGGCTCAAAATGCATTGGTGCAGGCTGGAGAGTTGGCTCTATTGTTAAGAGCACTGACTGCTCTTCCAGAGGTCCTGAGTTCAATTCCCAGCCACCACATGGTGGCTCACAACCATCTATAATGGTACCGGATGCCCTCTTCTGGTATCTGAAGACAGTGACAGTGTGCTCACATAAATAAAATAAATAAATTAATTTTTAAAAGTGCCTCCAATGTCATTCTGACCTTCATAGTTACTGGCTTGGCCAGACCAGGAGCGCTCTTCACAGCTGGGTGTTGCACACACTCTTGCTTGGCTCACCCCCTACAGGAGATCATGCCCTGGGTTGGTCAAGTTCTATTAGGTCCTTGGATCATGAAGGCTCAACAAGCCTTTTTATTCCTAGTCTGTGGCATTTACTGGGTTCTTACATTGACATCAGCATCTCCCATCTGTTCTGAAAAATTCTCACAGTCATGGTCTTTTCACAGCACATGTGCTGTGTTCCCTCTTGCTGCTTTTTTCAGGGTGTCAGTTAGGTGTGTTTAGACTATTTACTCTCTTCTCTCTCTCTAATTCTCTGATGTGCTTTCTTTTGGACTTCCTACACTGTTGTTTGCTTAATTTCCTCTGGCCTATCTTCCGGTTCACTAATTTTCCCTTTGTCTGTATCTAATCAGCTATTAAATTGATCTATTAAATTCAGTGTTCAGCAATTACATTTATATTTATTTTTCTATGAAATCTCAGGTGGGTGTAAAGGACACATCTGTGATTCCAGCAGTCAAGAGGCTGAGGAAGATCTTGAGTCTGAGGGTAGCCTGGACTCACAGTGAGATAATATTCAAACAAAACAAAAACAGCTTTATTTTTTATTAATTTTTAAAAATCAGTTTTTAAAAAAATTTTCTGTTACCTGTATACACTTTAAAGTTTGTGTTCTGTAGTGCAGGCTTTTAATCATAGCACTCAGGGGGCAGAGGCAGGTAGATCTCTGAGTTTGAGGCCAGCCTGGTCAACAGATCGAGTTCTAGAACAGCTTGGGCTACACAGAAAAACCTCGTCTGAACCAAACCAAACCAAAAAAAAGAAAAAAAAAAAAAGAAAAAAAATGAAAAGAGAAAGATAGAAAAAGGTTGTGCTCTGTATTTTACATAAAAATTTTAACTTTGGTTATTTCTGATTTTATTGTGTGAAATAACTTGGGCTTAGCCTGTTTCTGCTGACACCCTTTCCACCTCTTTTCCATGTGTGCGTACTTACGTTATGGCTGAGCTGTACTCCCACTGTGAAATGGGGTCTGACACCGCCCTAGGGTCTCCTTATGTGAGCTTGATTGTTGACATGTGCAGGACACTCAGGTAAAGTGAGCTGAGACGCCAGTCTGCACGGGGGACAGTGCTGTGACAGTATTCCTGCAACGATTTTTTCCTTCTCATTTCTTGGGGACAAAAAAGACTGGGAAGATTTGCATCTGGCTCCCACTAATCCTGGCTCTGTAACCTAGCAGTAATGGCCAGAAGGCCTTCTAGCCAATGATCTTCTAGTCAATAGCTCCCGGGTTAATTTTCCTCATCTGAGCATGAGATGAATCTAATGCCAGTGCACAAAACCTTAGATGCTGTCAGGAGGCAAAGTTCCTTGAAATGAAACACACGGCACCCTGTTAAATAATCAGACACAGCTGATGCTCACTCAGATTAAATACCTCAGAACCAGAAAAGCTTCAAGCCAACGCTTAAGAGTATTCAGGGGGTGGGGTGGGGGTTGGAAACACACAATGAAATGGTTAGATATACCCCTCTGAGTAGTAAAGCAAGAAAGTAGAAAAGGCTGGAGCCGGCACAATCCCTGTGAACTGAAGGTGGAAAGTATCAACTTCGGAAAGTTGTCCTCTGACCTCCACAAGTGCACACACATACACAGATATAACAATGATTAAAATATAATGAAACATAGTAAGAAAACAGAGGTAAAAGACAGGAATGTTGGGCTATATGCTCAGCACGTCCTTGGGAAGAAGCAAGGGTTTGGGGATCTTTCTTGTTTGTTTGTTTGTTGGGGTAGGGGGATGTCTCATGTAGTCTAGGCTGGCCTTGACTCCTGATTCTCCTGCCTCCATCTTCCAAGGACTGGAATATACAGGCAAGTGACATAATAGCCAGCTTCTCTGTCATCTTAAACATCTCTTATCACCACTGCACTTCCCATCCCATAGTTACAAAATGGCTGCCGCATACTCTAGACACCACATCCCAGTCTAAAACAGGACCTAAGAGCACTAGTCACCTTCGTCTCTTCTCTCCCAGAAGTCCCCCAGTAGCAAAACCCTTTAAAGTGTCTGATTTTCCAAGATTTGAGTGGGTGACTGGGCCAGGCTATGTGGAATCCCAAGGGATTTCAAATCCCTTTGCAAGGTGGGTTCACACTGAATGTAGACTCAACTCAGAGCCAACCTGCACTGGGCAGGCTCCCACTCTGACTGCAGTCAGGATTCTGCTGGAAAGGGACAGAAAAGCACCAAGAGGACACAGTTCCCAGCCTGCAGTTGGAAACTGGTTGAGTCTACCTCAACCCCTAGCAATGCAGCATGGATTTAGCTGGCTCTGCCTAGCTTGCAGAGTTCCTCTCAATTCTCTCCCTCCCCCTTTCACCCCCCCCCCCAAAGGAGATTGTCCTAAAAACCTTCTTGGATGCAGATGAAGGCATGTAGGCAAAGACAGCATGACGTTCCCAGGCCAGGCTTCTGGGTGATGAAACCATAAGCTTTTCCTCTCCCGGTGCCAGAGAGAGGCGTTGTCAGTGATACTGGAGTGAGAGGAGCTTCCTCCCCATGGGCAAATCACACCCATGGCACTTGCTCTTCAGTAGGAGCATCAGATGGGGCTGGCACCAAGAGGACACGCCTGCCCTACTTTAATGGTGAATTCTGCTAGATACTGTACAGTCTTACCCTTCCAGGTAGAGAAAGTGCTTGGCCTGTCTTCTTCAAGATTAATGACCGTTACTATCAAAATCAGTTTGGCAGTTCCTCAGGAATCTGAGAATCGATCTACCTTAAGATCTAGCTACACCACTCTTAGGCACAGAGCCAAAGGACTGTGCACTCTACTACAGAGACACTTGCTCATGTGCACTCTACTACAGAGACACTTGCTCATGTGCACTCTACTACAGAGACACTTGCTCATGTGCACTCTACTACAGAGACACATGCTCATGTGCACTCTACTACAGAGACACTTGCTCATGTGCACTCTACTACAGAGACACTTGCTCATGTGCACTCTACTACAGAGACACATGCTCATGTGCACTCTACTACAGAGACACTTGCTCATGTGCACTCTACTACAGAGACACTTGCTCATGTGCACTCTACTACAGAGACACATGCTCATGGGCACTCTACTACAGAGACACTTGCTCATGGGCACTCTACTACAGAGACACTTGCTCATGTGCCCACTGCTGCTCTATACAACAGCCTAGATATCCACACACTGGTGAGTAGGTAATTAAAATGTGCTACGTTACACAAGGGTATATTATTCAGCTGTTAAGAAAAACAAGATCATGAAACTTTCACAGAGATGGATAGAATTAAAAGGAGTTATCTTCAATAAAGTGGCTCAGACTAAAAAAGACAAATATTGTGTTTCTCTCTTATATGTAGATAGTTGATTGTTTTGTTTTGGTTTTGAGACAGTTTCTCTGTGTAGCCCTGGCAGTCCTAGAACTTGCTCTGTAGAGCAGGCTGGCCTAAAACTCACAGAGAGCTGCCTGCCTCTGCCTCCCAAGTGCTGGGACTAAAGGTGTGTGCCGTCACTGCCTGGAGTATATATTTGTTTTTAAATTTTTGACATGTGTGTTAAAATCCAAATAACCACAGAGATTAGGTACCAGGGGGAGGAGAGGATCTCCCAAGGAAGGAGAAATAGAATATGTTATGGCGAGACAAAAGGGAACGTGGACTAGGAGTATTGGTAAGGAGGGGATGGAAGAGAAAGGTAAAGGAGGAGATGTCGGGAGTAACAGCTAACAATAAGGCTGTGTGAAAACCATGCGGAAACCTAATAGCGTAGAAACTTCCAAAAACATATGTGTGTGAATGTACATGTATACACACATACACACACATGATATATATGTGTGAGATTTATCTATATGATGTGTATGTGTGCTATGACATATATCATATATCACTCAGTAGCAAACCCTGCAGCCTACAACACTGACCTGTCTGCAAGATATACTGGTGCAAAGTGGTTCAAATATTATGGGAGTAACCAATCATTTTCTGATGGCATTTAAGGCCCATTCCATGAGCTGGAACTAATACCTGACAATGCTAAAGTGGCCAAGAACCTGAGACTTGATAAGTCATGGACCTAGGGGAAACCTATTACTATTGTTCAGCTAAAGACACATAGCAATAAAACATTCCTAATAGCGTTGCTATATGATCAGTGTAGTTTTGCAACCCTTATTAGAGAAGTTTCTTCTTCCAGTAGATGAAAATTAACACAGCGGTCCACAATTAGACAATGTGCAGAGAGTGAGAGACTCAGCCATAATTAGAATGTTTTTGCCAAATCAAGGCTCAGGGATCTCAGCTGAAGAGGAGTGGAAAGAGGACAAGAGCCAGAGCTTGTGGATGACCCCAAGGAAACGGTGTCTTCTAGGCACAATAGTGATGGGCATATGAACTCACAGAGGTTGTGGAAGCATGCACACAAACCTCCAGAGATTCAGGGCAGATGGGGTCCCAGCAGCCCAGCCCTAGTTTCAGTAAGAGACCCTGGCTCAAGAGTTTGTAGGAAAATGATAGAGCCAGATATCTCTGGGCTTCCTCTGACCTCTGTACATATGTGGATAGGTACATGTGCCTGCTCACACATGAACACTGTGCACACACATTTCACACACACTTAATTAGTCATCTCTAAGCACAGCAGGGCCCATGAAGTGAAAGGCACAAAAGCTCTTTGCCTTGGTGATAGGGAAACCCCAATGGAGGGCTCAGGCTTGGGCAAGTTCCCAGAAAGGAGTGCTCTACAGACCCAGGATGACAGCTGAGCAGGTAGGGCCAGGCAGACAGAGAGTTCATTCGATCTGAGGGAGGCACAGTGGAATGGGAGGCAGCCAACACAGAGTTCTGTTGGTCTAGAGTACTGGGGGAGTGGGGCATTCAAGCCAGGGTGGATGGGAGTGGACCTTTGTTCTGTTTTTGTTTCATCGAGCTTCATTCTTGCTGTGTAGCTCAGGCTAGCCAAGGACTTTCAGTTCATGCTTCTGCTGAGATTACAGTTGGGTGCCACTACCTTTAGAGTTGATGGCTTCTGGTGTGGACTGGGCAGCTATGTGGAGAAACAATGGAGGTGGTGGTGGGGGCTGACTGGGGTGAGCAAGATGCAAGGCCTTGTCTTTGAACCTTGGTTTATGAATCTCTGGCCTATCAAACGGTGACATTGACTGGGTCACAATGGTCACCACAGTCTATTGATTATTAGAGCTATTGCTTTTACCCTATTTATGAGTACCTGCTGCATGCCTGGCACTGTGCAGCCTTCTGTATACAGTCTCCTGTGGACCACAACCTTGTTGGAAGAGCATCATTGTCTTGTCTTAAAGTGTGTGTGGGAGGGGTCACTGGAGCAAAAAGTTTATGGCTCCCATTTTCACGATTTCAGGAGCCACCCGAATCTTCCTAGATAACGGCTTGGGCCATCCCTTTACTCTCAGTCTGCTAACACCATGATCAAGGCCAGCTCTGTGTTGTTCTAACTCCAGAAAGTAAGGCACTAATGCTCCTCCAGTGGGGGTGGAGTGAGCAATGGGGTGCAGTAGGTGCCAGGTAAACGGCCACTTTGAGGTCTATCCGGCATGGGACGGGTTATTTTTCCTTCATAGCACTCAGCCGGGGCTCACAAAACACTGGGCAGTCTAGCTGCTAGCTGACTACCTACCCTCCACGCTATAGTTGCTCTGACTCTTGAGAGGTGCGAGCAGGTTGCTGGGCTCGGAGCCTGTCTGCGGTGCCAGTGGCTCACACTCATCACCTTTGAACTGTGGGGAGCTGGGCCTGGCCCAGAGTCACATAGAGTGTCAGGGTTCCAACCTACAGTAGTCCAAGGAGGGTGCCTCTCTCTCCGTCACTCATGAGCTAGTGTAGCTGAGGCGCAGGTGATCACATGCGTCAGTAACAATCCAAGTGGCAGGACCAACAGGAGTTTGTGCCCACAGGAGAAGAACACCAACCTGTCAAAATGTCCCATGGGAGAAAGGGGAGACTGAGGCCCCAGCATCATTCAGAGACTTATTTTTTCAGCATCTCACCATTTAGCTGCATCTACCATTAAGCTCCCAAGTACATTTATTCATCCTCTTGACAAAAGGAAATGCCTTTGCCTGAGGTCACTGGAGAGTAAGCACCGTCGCACGGTCGCACGGGCCTTTGGATTCTCTGTCCCACCTCTTTCCTTGTATCCCCTAACCAGCCCGAGCACCTGCAGAGCGCTGGTCATCTTGGGATGGGCTTTGCAAAGCACGCAGACCCATCATAAGCCTTCTCTGACTGACAAGCTGAGGCCTGTCCAGGAAGACACCATTGTGTACAGTAGACAGTGTGCAATTGGGACGGATGTTCCGGACAAGGCTGCATAGTAACCACAGGCTCCTGAGCTGTGGGGTCTTCCTCCATCACCCCCTCACCGCCCCCCCCCCCACATCTCCCAGGACCCAGGCTCCTAATTTGGCCACAAAAGCAGAGTTCAGCTCCAAATAAGGCCGTGTCTAAGCACAGACCTTTGAAGACACAGTTCCTCCTAAAACCTCGGAGAAGCCAATTACAGTGGCGGGAGCGGTAATCACTGTAATAAAGGTAATGAGCGGATTTATTATAGCTGACGATGGGCTTTTTTTTTTTTCCTTGAGAAAGAAAAGAATTTACTGATATTAAATTCTGATTTAAGTTTTCACTCAAAGCCCCAAGAAACGGCTCAGGTTCTGGGTTCCTTCTCAAGTGGAAGATTGGTGAGAAACAAAAACAAGTGAATCGGGTGAGACTCTTGCCCTCGGAGCGAAATCGATGGATCGGGATAGAGGAATATGCTGGGTGACGTTGGGAAGAGCAGACAAGGGGCCACCAGGCCGACACGCACCATGTGTTCTTGCTCCTCAGCCCCTGGGAGCCTTGGTTTCTTCATCCATAGAATGGGGATAATAATACTAACGCTTCAGGGTTTGGAGGAAAATTAAATGAAGCTACATTACATTAAGTTTAATTAAAGTATGTGTACATGTCTGGCAAGCCAGAGACAATCCATAAATATTAGCAGCCTTCTCTAATGGCAGGGATGCTCTGTGGAAAAAGCCCAGGGCTTTAAATGCTCACTGTAGAGGGTGTGTGTTTGTGTGTGTGTTTGTGTGTGTGTCAGAGAGGGGTTGGGGAGAGGGAGAGAGAACATGAGTATAGAAGTCAGGGGACAACTTGTGACACTTGGTTCTCTCCTTCTACCAAGTGGAACCAGAAATCAACCTCGGGTCCCCAGGCTTGGTGGCAGGCGTCTTTACTGGCTGCCCCATTTTGCTGACCCAGTTTTTTGTCTCTTGCCTGTAAAAGCCTAGAGGTAAACACAGCAGAGCTCACGCTGAGTTTGCACAATCTGCTGGGGACCCGGGACTCTCCATACTTGCTGTTCTGCCAGGATCAGCAGGAAGCTGCCACCTCATGGTCTCACGTGGCTGCAAATCTTCAGCAACCTCGTCCTCTTCCCAGCTAGCAGGAAGGAGTAAGGTGTGTGATGGGGCTTCCCAATTCTCTTACAAGGGATGGCCCAGAAGCTAGACATGCACTGTCCTGCAAAGCTTTGGATTGAGTCGGCCATGTGGTCTTCTGAGGTATCTGAGAAGTGTGGTGTCTATTCCGGGAGCACCGTGACCAGTTAACACTTGAGATCCTCCCTCTGAGGAAGGAACTATCACTGGGGGAAAGCAGTCTGCTTTGGCCCCAGTGCCTCATGTGACAGTCTGACACACAAACTGATGGGACAATGGGCATGGAATCCCTTAGAGCACCCAACCCTCAAAGGGCTCAGCCATATTTTTCCCCTCTGTCTTCCAAAGTTTCTTCCTACGAATCTCTGGTGCTTCCAAATCTGTGTCTTTGCTTTGCCTGGTCCAAGTCACAGGGGAGCAGAGTCAGCTCAAGGTGGGGTGGGGTGTGGGTGGAGGGACAAGGGTGGGAACAGGGGTATTTTTTTTCCCACAAATTATTTGGCAACAGGGAGCCAAATGTGAGCCACTAAACATTTAAATTAAAAAAGAAAAAAATTAGCAACTTTGCTTTTGGATAATGTTTATTGATGTGGAGAAATTTAATCACTATTATCAGCTTTCTTTTTAAGGAAGTCAATACACAAAGCAGTAGGTGACCCAGCTATGGAAACTTTGTAGTTTATTTATTATTATTATTATTATTATCATTATCATTATTTTGAGACTAGGTCTTACTATGTTGTCCTGGCTGGCTTGGAATGAACCAGGCTGGCCTCAAACTCAAAAAGAGCTGTCCACCTCTGCCTCCTGAGTGCTAGGATTAAAGGCATGTGGGCACCGGACATGACCCTGAAGTCACACACTGCCAAGAATCTAAAGATGGACATCTACCCTGGCTCCTTCCCTGAGTGATCATCAGGAATCTTTGTCTTCTTCCTCTCACTTTTGGTTTCCAGGTTTCTCAGGAGCCCAGATACTTCCACAGTCATAAAAACAATGCACAGTGCACAGGCCCAGCACACAGTGAGGCAGGCGGGCAGAGTTTGAGTCGGGCAGAAAATGAAGACCACAGCTGTCGACCATGGAAAGCCAGGAGAATGTGGGCTGCCAGGTTTCTGAGCCAGGGAGGAAATGGTCTAAGGAGCCGCAGCAGGCTGGACGTGACCCTGTGACACTGAACAGGCCCTCCTTAGGCCTCTGCTCTCCTGTCCCCCTTGGCTTGGGGTGACTGTGGGTGTTATTGTCCCAAGGGAAGGCAGAGTTCAGAAAAGGTAGCTAGGCAGAGGGCAAGGGACAGGAAGGCTGGGTTCTGGTCTCAGCTACCGGCCTCAGTCTTCCTAAATGGTACAGCGGAGACTTGGACTTCAGAGCTCTTGGGTTACATCTGCAGATGCTCTCCACTCAGCACGCCAGGCTCACTCTGGGAAAACCTTCCTTTAGCCAGAACAGCTACTGTCTCCTTTCAAATTTACTGAGAGCCAATCTTGCCCCAATCCCACATGCCTAGGGTCTTTACCATTGAGCTATAGAAGGGGCAAACTTGTGGACTGTGAGTAAGGGTGTGGGAGGGGGGGGGTCAGTTGGTCTCTGGTTGAGGCGGTGAAGGGGTGGGAGTGGGAAAGATGGTGGGAAAGGCTGCAGGAAAGAGACTGGGCATTCACTCACCCTCCCTCCTACTCTTTCTTCTTCTTCATGGTTTTGTGAGTCAGGGCCCCCTCTTTAGCCAAGGCTGGCCTGAAACTCACAGCAGTCCTCTGTCCTCAGCCTCTCAAGTTCTGGGATTACAAGGCATGAACCTCCTGCCTCCTCCTCCCCTTCCTTTGAACTCTTCTTCCTTTCCCTTCTTCTCCCCTCCTGCTCTCCCCTCCACACCCTAGTTATAGATGTTCTGGTTCACAATTTCCCCTAGCTTCCTCCTGGGGTGGAATTCTGCTCTCCTCCCTGACCTGGGCCTTGCAGCACAGAGCCTTGGGCTCCACCAGTTGCAAGCAGACCCTCCTCCTCAGTGCAGAAGCAGAATGCCCCCCTTACTGGACACTACCTGCCTTGTCTTTCAGGGCACCCTTCACAGCAGGCCTCTAATTTTCTCAACAGCTCCCGAGCCTCCCGCTCTCCTGTAATCACAGGATGACTCCCCACACAGGCTCCTAGGAGTCTTTCTGTCTCCTTCCTTCTCAAGTCCCTGAGGGCCCTATGAGCTCCGGCAACAGCGGTCCCCACTCAAGTTCCTACACTGGATACGGACAAAGCTTCTCCCAATGGACCCCTGACCCCATTGGATACAGCTATTCTAGGAACAACAGCGAAAATTTGAGATAGCGATTTTGTGCTCATAATTGTGTGTTATTTATTTATTTTAAATAACAGGGCTTTGGAAACAGAATAAGCCTTGGGGTCCAGAAAACCCAGACCCACCCTGTCTCCTGTTCCTGGCAACTGTCACCAAGCAGTTCCTGAGACTGGTGTTCTTCGTTCAGTGTTCCTGCTAAGGGGCCAAACGTGGGAGTCAGAGCCTAGGATGATACAGGATATTTTGGGGTGCATTTGTATTTAAAGGAGGCTTTCTCGCCTTTTGCTGAGCATGTAGCCGGGTGGGTCTCAGAAAATTCAACAGCTGCTAAAGCTGCCCTGAGCCAATGAATGAAGTTTACAGACCACAGAAAAAGTTAAAAAAAAAAATGTTGGTTCCTGAATATGGGGTGCCTTCAAGATGCTAGTTGTCTGGGGCTGTTTGTGGCAGAAACTGGCGAAACATGGGGCGGGGTCAGTGCAGCCTGCGCAAGCGCAGATGAACGTCCAGCTGCTTCCGCTCGCTCCGGATTCCCGCGTCTGCAGGCTTCCACGGAGGCTCCAGGGCAGGGATGTGAGATAACAAGGAACCTTGCTCTGGCCTCTAGCAAGGCCATCCCAGAGTTGCTGCTTTGGGGTCCTTGACCCACTAGACCAGTTTCTACCTCCATTTCCTCTCAAGGCCGCAATCTCCGCAATCTCCGTGCTTCCCCCCCCTTCTTCCTTCCCCAACCCTAATAGAGGTTTTAGATGAAAAAAGAGAGGCCAGTGCACAACCAGCCCAGGGGCACTGCCCATTTAGTCTCCTCCTTTGCCTATTCCTTAAGTGACACAGGAGACCCCTCCCTCCCAGCTGCTGTTTGCAGCTACACAGGGAAGCCGACTACTCCCTCCCGCCTTGCATTCAGTCCTCTCTTGCTATTTGACAGAGGAAGATGTTTCTTGCTAGAAGACCAAAGAGCAAATTTGGACGGATGCTCTCTGGTCCCATTGAGGCTGTGGACTGCCAGGTGCTCACCACCCCCAAATTGGCTTAAGAGCTCTGTGGTACTAAAGGAGACCGTGATGGCAGGTGTCACATCAGCTGGTCATTTAAAGTCACTCTTAAACCAGGTCCAGATTTCTCCCCAGTATACACATGTATCTCACTTAAAGACAGACTGAAGTCTTGAGCCCTGAGCACCTCAGAATGCAACCTTGTCTGTAAATGAAGTCATTACAGACTTCCTGGAACATACCAGAGCCCTAATCCAGTATGATCTGTGTAGGAAGGAAGGAAGGTTAGCCAAGCACAGGAGAGGCCTCCAGTAAAGGAGCAGAAGTCACAGGGGACACAGACACACTGAAACACACCGAAAATCTCTGCTGCCAGCAGGAGCTAGAAGACACGGGAAGACCTCCTCCCCTGCCCTCCCATGCACACACACACACAGATTTCCAAGGGAATGTGGCCTTGCCCACACAGTGACCTGGGATTGCCATCGTCCACAGCTGTGGGGCAACATAGTTTGCCATCAGACTGTGGTGCTTCACTCTGGAAGCCCCCAGAGAGCTAACACAAATGGTTATTGTGACCTTCTTTGGGATACAGGCTTAGATCTAGGGAGTGTGAACCACCTGCTCAAATCACCTATGACTTCAGCACCCTTCTAGCCCAGTTTTCACCTCCCCAGGGAATAGCCATTGTCTGTAGCTCCCTCACTACCACCACAGTCAACTCTGTGAGGGGCTCATGTTTGGAGGACACTGTGATCCTTGGGTTCCCCAAAACTGATATCCAGCCTTAGACATATATCTTTCAAATGGAGATAGGTGTTCTCCGAGGAGTGCAGGGCTTTGCTCCGTCCCTCTTAGCACCTGTGGTTCCTCCTGTAGAGAGGGTTGGCCTCAGGCCTCCAATGACTTCTGGGTTAATGTAGACACTCAAGCCACACTGGCTTTACCAGGCCATTGAAGCGCCAAATGTCAGGAGGTCTGTGCCATCAAAAAAAAAAAAAAAAAAAAAAAAAAAAAAAAAAAAAAAAAAAAAAAAAAAGAAAAGAAAAGAAAAGAAAAGAAAGAAAGAAAGAAAGAAAGAAAAAAGCCCGCTACTGTTCACATCACAAACCTGAGAGCCTTTGATTATGGATGCTCAGGAAGCAAGACAAGATAGCCAGAAGGAAATAGAAAATGTGCTGTTTGTGGGGAACTGGCAGGGGGATTTGCTGAGTTCCTTTCCATGCGTAACAGCGGCTCTCAGACCGTACTCAGCATTACCTTACATTCTTCTCTCTCATAAAGCAACAGCAGCGGGCCCCAGTTATGCCCTTTAGAGTCTAAGTTTCAAGAAAGAGTGACTCAACATCTTCTTTAATAAATCCATCACACCTGCCAGGTGCCAGGAGGCACAAGCTGATAATTGCTATCTATATCGGTAAATAGAGGCATCGGAGAATCTATTAAATCCTGTCTGGAATGCCAGGCATATGAGCTCGCCAGTCACCAAACCCCTCACCTAGACCGTGGAAAGAACACAGTGCCTCAGCAGGCCTCAGACCCTGGATGTCTTTGACTTTCTCTTCTCCTCACTGTCTCCCATCCCACATTCTATCTTGAGGAAGGCCTTAGAAACTAGAATTCACCCCACACACAAGGTGAGTCATAAAATCCAGCACTTTCCCCCACATACAACCATAACATCTAGAAATGGCTTGGGTGTAGAGCAGAGGCAGGGAACTTGCCTAGTGTTTCCTCCCTGGCCCTCAGGATAGAGCCATAGGAACCCTGCTGTCTGCACCCTGAAATTTGTGAATGTCATTGAACCAAGGCCCTGTGTTTTTATTTTGTAATGGACTTCCAAGTTTTATAGCCGGTGCTAATTAGACTGGATGGGGGTGGAGGTCCTCACCATTATCTAGAACTGTCATCAGAGCCCTGTATGCCAGCTTGGAGAACATAGGCGATTCCTGTCAAAGGATATCTGAGGAGCCAGAATCACCCCAAATGAGACAGCTGGAATTCGAGGTGGCCATAAATCCATAGAAAAGGCACTCCAAGTTCCATCCCTGGGACAGGCAGTATAGAACCATTTGTAGTTAAGGTTACAGGTGGGGCATAGCTCAATCTCTGAGAAACAGATTAATCATAATCAGGAATGAGCCTAATTTGATTTTACCATAAGATGGCTTTCAAGTCTAAGATGGAAGTAGGTTGGTTCTTTCCTTCCTTTTGCCCAAGCTCCTTCTCTTTGGCTTAGCTGGGACGATTGATGTGTAACGATTACTTTTCTATTCATCGAACATTGTGACGGATGTGAATATAAGGAAACTTGTAGAAGGAAGAGGTAACTGGGCTTATGGTTCCAAAGGGACAAGAGCCCATCATCATCATGGCGGGAAAGAAACAGGGCAGCAGTCCAGGCATGGTGGATGGAGCTGCTTAGACCTTACATCTTAAAAGATGAGTGGAAAGAGCACACCAGGAACTGGATGAAGATGAAGACATGACTGGTCCTAGATTTGGTTGAGGAGAAGGATTTTACTGTAGGTATGAGGGAGACTACAGCCAGAGGCATCTGGAAGAGTCCAGAGCAGGAAGAGGAAAGCAGTAGACTAGAAATAACCATCAGAGTGAGCTGGATCATGGGGAGGGGGTTGGGGGGAAGCAAGAGAGGAAGTGAGGAAGAGAAGAGAGATGAGAGAAAGCCAAGAGAACCAAGAGAATGCTGAGGGAACCAAGAAATGGCAGGGTTATATAAGAAAGAGAAGTTGGGAGGTTGGGTTGGAATGGGAAGCCCCTGGGCTTGAGAGGTTTAGGGTGGAGGGTGAGGAGAGGGGAGAAGAGCTGAAGGAACTGAGCCTGGTGGTCACTGTGCATTTCTGTATGTTAATAGGCACCATAGCTAGCTGTTTTTTCCCAGGGTTTCTTTGAGATCTGACAGAAACTGCTGAAATCTCAATGCCTAGCCTCTCGCATACTTCCCCTAGCAAGGCCGCACTTCCTGAGCTTCCACAAACAGAACCCACAACTGGGAACCCAGTACTGGAAATCCCACAGACTATGGAGACATTGATTATTCAAACCAGGATAACGTGTATAAGCCACCTGCCTACCACTTTGAGTTTCTTCTGAAAGCAGACATGTGAGCCCGCTGGTAAACTCGTTTATCTTTTTTTCTGTTTCTCTCTCTGATGGACTCCTTTGCAGGGCCCCAGGTAGAGATCATCAGATGACTGGCAGAAGAAAGGTTTTTTTTTTTCTTCTGTGAATTAGTGCTTACATACCTGTAGTGCCTATAAAAAAGGGACGGAGGGCAAAAACAAGGCCATTGCAAGGAGGACAGATAAAGTGATGTAAATGGCAGGACCAGTGTGTCACACACACAGGCAGAGGGAGTCCCAGGGGAATATGTGAGTGGGATATCACAGGTTATTGCTGTTGCCTTCACTTACCGATGCTATCTCTATCTGCTTTCTACTGCTGTGATAAAGACCATGACAAAAAGCAGTTTGGGGAGGAGAGTGATTACGTGTGTAACACATCCCAATCAACACCTGTCACTGAAGGAAGCCAAAGCAGGATTCTGGAGGCAGGAGCTGATGCAGAGACCACAGGGGAATGCTGCTTGCTGGCTTGCTCCTCGTGGCTTGCTCAGCCTGCTTTCTTATACATCTCATGACCACCATGAGCTCAGGGGTGGCACAGCCCACAGTGGGCTGGACCCTCCTACATCAATCATTAATTTAAAAAGTATGCCCCGTAGACACGCCCACAAAGTAACGTGATAGAGGTATTTTCTCAGTTGAGGTTCCCTCTTCCCGGATGAGCCTAGCTTGTGTGAAGCGGACAAAAGATGAACAGCAAACACAGACCGGTATGGAAAGCCTGAGATCTGGGAAGACAGTGAGTTAAGCATCCTAAAGACCTGCCTTTTGTCTCATCTCCAGCCAGCACATTAACTATGGAGTAGGAGAGGATGAGGACTAAAGTCGCTCATTCTGGAGCTAAGATGTTTCGGTCTGGCAGGCGATCAGACCTGGGATGCCTGCTTTGCTCCTTATTGTCTTCCATGCTGTGATGTCTGGGCTTGGGCACTTCTTCAATTTTATTTCTGTTTGTCTGTCTGTGTACCACCTGTGCACCTGGTCCCTCTCAGAGGCCAGAAAATGGAGTCAGATTTCCTGAGATACAGGAGTTACAGAAAGATTGTGAGCTGCCATGTGGGTGCTGGGAGTGGAGCCCAGGGCCCCTGGAAAAAGCTGCCAGGGCTCTTAACCAGGGAGCCCTCTCTCCAGCCCCTTCCAAACAGTACTTGAAATGCAGAGTCAAGTCAGTTTATGTTGCTGTCAACCTTACAGTCTTCCAGGGGCATCTGGACTGGGAGGGGTTAATGAGAACAAACCATAGAGAGTCACATGTGCTAAGATGACGGTGGCCGGTGCATTGATTCCCTTTTTACATTATGGAATGCAAGAATATGAATATGGCCCCTCCCCCATCCCCGCTATCCTCGTAAACATCCGAATGATCATCCGGAGGGGTCAAGGACAGAACCGACCTCTGCAGGTATGCAGACACCCACCTACTTTATAGACAGAAGGCTCCAGACTCTTGACTCTTTGGGTTCTGATGGCAGTACCTCACCACACGAGCAGGTTTAAAGCCAGAGAAAAGGAAAGGACACTGGGAAAGAAAGTGAGGTGGAACCTGCCTAATCAGATACAAACTGTATCTGTCTGCTTGTGCTAGGCCGAGCCACTATAGCAAGAACTCCACAACCAATGAGGACATTAAGAATGACAGGCCCCACTTCCCTGGCAGCTCCCCCCACCAGCAATGAGCCCACCACCAATACCCAAAATCTCCACATCCCACGATTCCTCTTACCTGCCTTACAGGACTCTGCGTTCCTCATGTCCCTACTCTGCATTCTCACCCCAGCTCCTGAGGCATCTCATTGGCCAGTGCCTGGGGGAGTGAGCCTTTAAGCCCTACTGATTCCCTGGGCCATAAGAGTGTCATGGTGGGCTCCTGGGACCACAGCTGACAGTTACTAACAAGGTAATTTTCTTAGAAAACTAACTAGGAATTCAGGGTGAGGATTGGTGACACAGAAACCAGTGTGTCATGAGAAGGTTTTTGGTGTTTGAGCCATAAGAGGTCAAACCAATTTGGAACGTGAGGTAAGAGATTAGTAGCTGAGTTCAACTACACCTATATGTAATGGAACCTCATAAAACCCAGACATTGAGGCTCCCGACCAGACATTCAAGAATCCTTGAGTGGTCATTGTCTTTGGATATCTCACTCTTCAATACAATGAGACCCTGAGGACCACAGAAGCTTCCTGTTGGGAACCTACTAGTTCCTTCCCAATTGCTTTCCTTGATCAGTTCTAATTTGTACCCATTTGCTACAAAACAAAAACCAACCAAACATAAAAAAAAAAAAAAAAAAAAAAAAGAACAAACAAGGACAGGAGATAGCTTTAGTGGCTAAAGCCTTGCAAGTCCAACCATGAGGTTCAGTCTCTGGAACTCATGTAAGGGTGGAGGGAGAGAACCAGTCCTAGGAGGTGGTTTTCTGACTTCCACACGCACACAGTCTAGTACCCACACACCCACATTGTACATCACCACGATAATAATAACTAAAGTTAAACTAACCCTTCAGGATAATAGTGCTTTCCTGAGTTCTATGAGTCATTCGAAGGGATTATAGAAACTGAGGGAATCTGTGGAGACTTTTGTAATTAGTCAGTTGGACTAAAAGTGAGGTGGCCCGAGACCACTGGTGTAGAACTGAGGCCATCACCCACACTGGGTGGTCTGTCCTTAGCTTGAGTTTGGTTGACTCTAGATAACACCTTCTCTCTGGAGACCTCATCTTTGTCTCAGACAGTAATGCTGACCTCTCTGATTGGTCTCATGCCTCTTGGCTCTCTCTTGCCATATTCTTATCACTTATTGAGAGATCGTCTTAACACTCTCACAGAGCCTAGTACCCTTGGCCTCCTCTAAATAACTCCTGTTACCCTCTGGGTAAAGTCAAAACTGCTTTCCCTGTTCATGAAGACCTGCCCTCTGACCTTTCTCTTCCTCCAGGCAGCCTCAGCCTTGATTCCACTCTTCCCTAGTAGCTTCCTGAACCTTGTTGATACAACATAGGTCCTAACTCCACTTTGACCTTCAAAATTTAGCAACAGGCTTCACTTCCTCCAGGAAGTTTATCTCTGATCCTTTCCCTGTGACTCAGGACCAATCTAAACCATTTCCCTTGCCTCAGCTCCTCCATCCTCCAACTGTTCTTGTGTCCTGTGATGGAATTTTTGGTTTGCCATTTGATGACTGAACTGTGGGCTTCTCAAGGGCAAGGGTGCTATCATCCAGCCTTGTGATTTCACCCAGGGCATGTTGAAGAAGTAGACAGACCCATGAGTCATCCTCTCTCAAGCATCCCCCATGATTCAGGTTCTTTCTTAACAAAATACGATTTACAAATGTTTATCACATGGCTTATTGCCAGCACTCTCTGGGACAAAGTTCAAGTTAACACTGCACGAAGAAGACACAGACGCCCACACGTACCCGTCCCTTTGATTCCTCATGTGACATTTATCATCACCTGTGTCCTGTGAAGAAGATTCACTATGGAGATATTAGATTATATTAGCCAACTGTAACCAAAAGCAGCTGAGAAGAGGATGGGCCTGGCCCAGAGTTGGCTCAGTGGGTAAAGGCACTGCTGCCAAGCCTAATGACCTAAGTTTGACTCCTAGGATTCACAAGGTCAAAGGAGAGAGCCAGCTCCCTACAGGTTGTCTTGTAACCTCTACAAAGATGTCATGTTTGGGTACCATATGGGCATCTTCACACAGAGAGATAGATATACACACATAGAGACACATACTTAGACACATACATACATACATACATACATACACACACACACACATACATAGACACACTCACAGACATATTTACAGCCACAGACAAACTCACACACACAGATACACACAGCCACACACACACACACATACACACACACACACACACAGACACACATACACAAACTCCATGTAAAATGTCTAAAAATAAAGTGAGATGACTGACAGGTAAATTTAAAATGTAAAGGACAGAGTTCAGGGTGCTTTCAAGTTGACTAACACATCCATGTGCCAGAATGGTGTTCTAGCTCTAGGAAACCTTGATCTTGTTGATGAACCTCCTTATCTGGTTGTGCTTTGACATCCTCTGTGATAAATGGTGACAGGAAACACAGTGCTTCCCTGTGACCTGAGACTTCTGAGAGCCCATCATAGCTGAGGGGTGGACACTGGGGCCATATGTGTCATCAAATAGGTAAGAGAACTGGACTCTGGTGATCCCATGTATGGCTGGCAAGTGACCTGAGAGGGTAGTCTTTGTTGGACTGAGGCCTTTTGTTTCTGAAGTCTAGGGCTAACTGTAGGCAGATAGTGTCAGGATTGGATTAAATTGCCTGGCATTAAGTTGGTGTTAAAATTGACCATTGGTGAGAACAGACACAACTCAGCAAAGTAGGTAAGCTCAGCCTGTGAATCACAGGGACCGGAGTGAAGTAGACTCGACCTCTTTGTCAAATATGGCTTCATAGCTGCTGAGCTTTTACAGGGAGCTGCCTGGTTCCGTGCCCAGGAAGATAACTCAAGGAGCCACTTCTGTTAGAGAGTGGAGCATCCGAATCCATGGCAAACCTCGGCGTGGCTGCTGTCAAACTCTTTATAAACTCTTAAGCACTTAACGAAATTGTTGAGAAATTTGTTTGGTTAGTTTTGGCTTTGCTTTGGTTTAGTAGAAAATGTCTAAGAGACAATAACAGCAGACAAGTACTTGGCATGCTCTAAATGACAGGCTTGTCTGTAGCACGATCTTACGGTGGCGTTTTTTGTAACTGAGGTTACCTCCTTTTAGATGACTTTAGCCTGTGTTAAGTTGGCATAAAACTATCCAACGCACCATGCAAACATGAGGTCCTGAGTTCAGATTTCCCAGGACCTACATAGGAGCCAGGCAGAGCCGTATGAGCCTGTAACCCCAGTGCTGAAGGAAAGTGTCTATAGATCAGGGGCTTTATGGCCAGTCAGTCTAGCTGAAATGGGCGCTTCAGGTTCAGTCAGAAACTGTCTCAAAGAGTAAGGTCCAGACCAACATCTTACTATCAGCCTCCAGCCTCTATACTTGCTGGCACTGGTGAGTGTTCAGACACACATCATACATAATACATTAAAATTTAATCTATTAAAAAATTAACAAATAAACCACTATTGAGGGCTAGAGATATAGCTCAGTTGGCCGAGTACTTGTCTAATATGTACCAAGCTCTGGGTTTGGTCCCCAGAACTACATAAAACTAGTTATGGTGACATATACCTAAAACCCCCAAATTCAGGAGATGGAGACAGATCAGAAGTTCAAGGACCAGTCTTAGCTACAAAGGGAGTTTGGGGTCCACATGAGCTACATGAGACCCTTTTTTGAAAAGAAACAACACAAGAACCAACTACTAGCAAGGGGACAGTCATAGGAATGGTTCTTCGGTGGGATCTTTGATGCAGTTGGAGCTGAAAAGGCTTGCTTGTGTTTCCAGTCACTAAGGACAGACAGGGAGACAAAGTATTTTCTCAACTGTACCTGACCCCTCCAGGTAAAAACAATGTGTTATTGAAGTACTCAGAGCCGTTGAAGTGGCATTTGACCTGGAATTTAAAAAGAAAAAAAATCAGGTTCCAATTACAGAGATAGGACAGGAATTCATGGCCTTATCCCTAAGGTGGAGGGAAGGGGAGGGAGAACATGTATTCCATGGGGCTGTCCCTATGATAAAAACAGGAACTTAAAGCAGACATGGATTTTTCCAATGCTTTGAAATGAGGGAAAGAGGGAACAGAATCTTTTGTTCCAAAGAGTCACAAATGATCACAGAACAGAACATTAAAAAGATCCAATGAATTTAAAACAAACAAAAATTAACCTTGTTGACCCACTGACCTTTCCTCTGATGTTAGTTGGTGTGGGTCGTGGGTAGCTCCCTAAATTCTGAAAATACATAGCCATATACACACTCACACACACACACACGGGCATGCATACACACATATATGCACATACATACTCTCGTACAAACACACACACATGAGCATGCTTGCATTCACATATACAGGCATGCACACACATACACACACTACACTTACATCATGTACATGGGCACACACACACACACACACACACATGAGCATGCTTGCATTCACATATACAGGCATGCACACACATACACACACTACACTTATATGTACATGGGCGCACACACACACACACACACACACACACACACACACGGACCCTTAGGGAAAAGTGATGAGATCATTTTAAGAAAGTAATCATTGGGTTGAAGGAACAATTCAACCCTGGGTTCAACCTCCGTCACCATAAAAATCTTTAAGTCGAGGAAAAGCAACTGCTTTATTTGTACCATTGAGCATTTTGAAAAACATGTTAAGAAATATTACCAGATTAATAATTAATAATTAATTCATTAATTATGTAAACAATTAACAATCAGTGTTCGGTAAGAAAAATTCACATCTGAACACCTAAAAAAACTTGAGATCAACAAGGATGACAATTGGAAGGCACAATCCTCTGTGCCTTAGGATCTATTCTAATGAAGAGAGCAGGTGAGTTTTCAACACAGCTATTAACAGTGTAAAAATGGAAGCTGGGCATGGTGGTGCAAATCTTTTATTGTAGCTCTTGGGAGGCAGAGACAGACAAATCTCTGAAGTTATAGAGACTCTATTTCAAAACACATATGAGAGAGAGAGAGAGAGAGAGAGAGAGAGAGAGAGAGAGAGAGAGGGAGGGAGGGAGGGAGGGAGGGAGGGAGGGAGGGAGGGAGGGAAGGAGAGAGAGTGACTGAGTCTCATACAGCCCATTTTCTCAACTCAGAGGCCTTCCTGTTTGATGACTCTGGCTTGTATCAAGTTGAGGTAAAACCCAGCCAGGACACAAACCAACAACTCATGGCACCACAGAATCCCTGCTGAGCCATGCCCAGATTCCTAGACCTGAGAACTGTGGCTGATGAAACCATAGCTATTGGGAGACGTTAGGCTTTGAGAAGGCTTGCTGTGCAGAGCAGTAGAAGGCAGTGGACTAATATTATATGGTATTGTAAAAATCTGGCTCTAAGATAGTCGAGGTTGCTATGGATCTAGTTACTAGGAGGATTTATTTTTGGATCCAGCCAGCCAGTTAGCAGAGACAGAGACAGAAGAGGGCTAGTCTTCATCCATCCCTGTTGAGTAGAGCATCTTGGGTGCCCCAGGCTACAGATGCTAGCAACCCCACCTGCCTTAGTCAGGGCTACCGTTGCTGTGATGAAACACCATGACCAAAGCATCTTGGGGAGGAAAGGGTTTATTCAACTGCAATTCCACATCACAGTTCATCATCCAAAGCAGTGAGGCAGGAACTCGTGCAGGGCAGAAACCTAGAGGCAGACGCTGATGCAAAGGCCATGGAGGTGTGTTGCTTACTGACTTGCTTCCCATGGCTTACTCAGCCTCTTTCTTATTGAACCCAGGACCACCAGCCCACAGATGGCACCACCCTCAACAGGCTGGGCCCTGCCCCATCACTGATGAGGAAAATGCCCTATAGCTGTCTATTGCCTGATGAAGGAGGCATTTTTTTTCAACTGAGAGGACTTCTTTTTTGATGACTGGGCATTTTCTCAACTCAGAGGGCTTCCTGTTTGATGACTCTGGCTTGTATCAAGTTGAGGTAAAACCCAGACAGGACACAAGCCAACAACACGTGGCACCACAGAATCCCTGCTGAGCCATGCCCAGATTCCTAGACCTGAGAACTGTGGCTGATGAAACCGTAGCTTTCATTGGGAGACATTAGGCTTTGAGATGGCTTGCTGTGCAAATTCCTTAGGGTGTGGCATTTAGCCTTTCAATAGATGTATGTGCCACATGAAAGCTATCACTACAGGGTCTCAGTATGTAGCCTAAGCTGGCATTAAACACATGGCCCCTCTGCTTCAACCTTCTGAGTTGCAATCACAGCAGACATTACTGTATTCTGACTGCATATGAGTGTGTAGTTCATAAGTGGACATACTTTTAGATTGCTGTGCAGCCATGGTCAACACCCATTTCCAGAACTTTCTTATCCTGAGCTCACACTCTAAAGCTATTCAGTACCAACTCCTCATCCCTTTTACTACCAGCCCCTGACAACTGCTATTTAGCTTCCTGACTCTAAGCATCTGGCCACTCTAGGGACCTCAGGTATCTGTTTGTCTTTTTTTTTTTTTTTTTTTTTAATGTCCCTTCCTTGTGATCTCTCTCTCTCTCTCTCTCTCTCTCTCTCTCTCTCAAAAAGATTTATTTATTTGTTTATTTATTGTATATAAATACACTGTAGCTGTCTTCGGGCATCATATCTTATTACAGAAATGTTGTGAACCACCATGTGGTTGCTGGGATTTGAACTCAGGACCTTAGAAAAACAGTCAGTGCTCTTAACCACTGAACCATCATCTCTCCAGCCCCCATTTGTCCTTTTGTGTACCATATTTCACCCTGCCCAATGTCTTCAAAGGGAAGCCAAGGCGTGTGTCTGAATCTCCATCTTTCGAAAGGCTACATCATATTTCATTTTGTGTTCCAAATATCACCCTCCAGGTGTGCCATAAGCTTTGTTGCTCTGGGAAGGCTACTCCTTGTCATCTTCCCTTCCCCCCAACACACCTCCCAAATGCCTGCCTCTGAGCTTTGCTTATTCTATACTGTTCACCTTCTCAAGCCCCACTTGTACATTTTAGCCCAGCTTGGACCCAGTTTTCTGCAGGAAGTCCCTCTGTGACAGCTGTGTCCCTGGAGTGGCTTTCTCTGTCTCTTGGGGGCCTCTGTATGTCTTCCATGTGTGTCTGCTTCCCAGCCACATGCCAGCTCCTGGGATGAGAACTTGGTGTCACTTCTTGCTTGCCTGGGCTGAGCTATGAGACTTCTTTACACAGCACACGGTAACATGAAGTGTAGGAACAGGAATGACCTTAGTGTTAACACCCTAGTTAGCGAGGCACACAGAGTGCCTGCCAGCCAGCCCATTCAGCCATCCAGGACCATTGCAGCCTGGAGAACATACAGTTCAGTGTGGAGGACTGATAGGCTTGAGTCCACATTTCTTCTGGGCCAATCAGTGACCATGTGGGCGATTGGCAGAGACCAAGTAGGAAGATACAGTCTTATAGCTGTTAAAGTCTTTCTTGGGTTAGGATAATGGCTAATTTTATGGGTCAACTTGACTGGACTAAGGGAGATTCAGAGAGCCAACCTGGATATTATTTCTGGTGTGCCTTTGAAGCAGTGTCCAGAAGAAACTAGCATTTAAATTAGTAGATGGACTGACTAAATGCGCTCTACCTTCACCAGAGTGGGTGGGCACTGACTAACAGAGACAGGCTGAGGAAGGGAAACCTGCTCTCTTGCTCAGCTGGGACATCCATCTTCTTTCCTTGGATGTTGAAGCTGCAGGTCCCCTGGCCTTGTATGGATGTTGGGACCTCTTGCTTTCTCTAATCACAAACCAGCTTTAATGGTCACCCTCTTTCTAGATGTGTTCATACATTTCACTGGTTTTCTTTGCCTGGGGAACCTATTTGCTGAAGTCAGGTCCCTAAGATATATGGCATGGCAGAACTTCCCTCCCCACCCAAACCTGGATCCGGAGTCCTCACCAGGAAGTAACCCCAGAGCTCTGAGGCCGTAGGCTCTCCTTATCGGCAGCTATGAGAGAAACTCAGAGAAGATAATCAGCCTGTCCCCAAAAGTCCCACGCGCACTGCTTCTCCCATGTACTGAAGGGTCTGTATGGCTGCCACCATCACCCACCCTCCAAGCCCACACCCACCCCTACCTCTAGGTCTCAGTTTCATAAGAAAGAAAACCAAGTGGCTAGCTTGGCTTCTGGTCACATGACAAAGAAGACCTGTTGAGAGCTGGGATAGTCCTGTGTTCAGAGGAAAAGGCCATCTGATGCCTGTTTTGATGTGAACATTTTGTTCCAATGGGAAGACCTGAAGTAACTGGAGTTTCTTACCAGTGACATTTTGTCTAATGAACCACAAGGTGTTCAAGTCCCATTCTCAGAGAAGACAGTGGATGGGCTCCAGGAGTCACATTTAACTTGTTACTGGAAAGTCTACTTTAAATGATTCTAAGTGGCAGGAATAGCAAATGAACTTTAAAATAAATATGAACAATACTAATGTGTATACAAAAAAATCCAAAGCATCCCAACTTCCTCACCTCTCGCCAGCATCCAGAGAAGGAGCTTCCAACCAGGGTGAGACTCTAGCTGGTGGAGTAAAATGTCCTCCAGTTATTTCACCTCTAGATTAGACCTAAAGAAAAGTGACCCTATGGCCCTGATAGATGGGTCAAAAGTGACCTGTTTATTCCTGTCACCAGAGCAAGTGTCTGGCTGCCCCAGGTATCCTTCAGCTTCCAGTGGCTCTCAGGACCTTATGCTGTGGCCATCCCGGCAGCCATCCCATGTGTGGAGGGCCAGACCACAGTGGGTCGTGCTTCTGTCTTGACCTCAGGCCCTCCTTCCAGGAAGCCTCTTTTTGCTCCCTCTCCAGCCTGACGTGCGGCCTCACTGAAATGATCCTTTGACACGTAGCCAGTGCTCCATGCAGCCCCTCTCCCCCACCCAGGCCTTTCCATCTGGAAGATTAGATCTAAGAAGTGAGGTCATTTGGGCTTAGCATGACCAGCGGGAACTGGGTCAAACATGAGCTCTGTATCCCTCCAAGGAAGCCTGTCAGGAACTGTCTGTCTCAAGGCAATTTTCTGGAGGAAAAGGGAAGGATTGTTGGAGAGAGCAGGAAGTCATGCCAATTGTGTGATGCTTTAGATTTTAAAAGCAGACATCAAATCAAACCAAAGCCCTTACTATACACTATACACTATACAAGGCACTGGGTCTCCAAGGAAAACCAGGCACGATGCTTAGGTCCAGCAGTCCCCAGGCAGAAATTTCCTGAGTAGTGTTGCTCAGTTGTTCGAGTGCTTGTGTGGCATGCCTGCACCTGGGTTTAACTCTCAACACCATGCAAAACACCGAGGCATGATGTCGGAAGACTGTAATTGCAGCTCTTAAGCTGTGAAGGCAGAAGACGTTCAAGGTCACTCTCAGCTATGAAGCAAGTTCAAATCTAGCCCAGAGCCATGGAGACTTTGTCATAAAGTAAAGGAAAAAAAAAGAGGAGGAGGAAGAAGAGGAGGAGGAAGAAGCTATTTAGTCTGTAGTCTCTCAGTACTGGCTACAAGTTCCCAGGCTGTGTGTTCCCTCAGCTCTTGTGGCACTGTCTATGACTTTGATCCGTGACCTAGAAGTTCCAGCCATCAGGAAGGAAGGAGATATCAGAATCTTTTTATCCTACTAAAGACATACTTGATATGTATAGGTGCTTTGCTTGCGTGTATGTCTGCAGTCCACATGAGCGCACGGTGCTCATGGAGGCCAGAAGGGGTCCTTAGGATCCCCCTGCAGCCGGAGTTTCAGATGATTGTGAGCTGCCATGTGGGTAGCGCATATGCACACAGGGATTCCTTGTGTAGCACTGGCAGTCCGGGAACTAGCTCTGTAGACCACAGAGTTTGCTTCTGCCTCCTGAGTACTGGAACTAAAGGCATGAGCCACCACTGTTTGGCAGGATGCTTACTTCCTAAGAAACACCAGCATCTGGATGTGGGATGCGTCGGTTTGACTCAGGTCTCCTTGTATACAACAAAGAGTGGAGGCAGTCTTTGCTCGGGGTGTGTTGGGAGAATGGGAGGAGGGCTCGGGGGATAGGCTTTGTGAAGTAGGACTTCCATGCATACCACAGGGCACACGAGGAGCAGGTGTGTTGCACGAGCTGGCAGAAGCTGACGGTACTTGGGTCCATGCACAGAGGCCTAATGCACACTAGCCTATAGAGCTTCATTGTGACGACTCTCAGAATCTCCGCTCCCGAGGGCCTCTGTCCCCTCACTGCCTGTTTGAAGAGATCTGTGCACAGGCTTTGTCACCTGAATGTCCCTGTCTTGTTAGTTCCTCAGCCTGATCCCCAGGGCGCCCCTAACACTCCTTCATAGTGATGAGCCACAGCCTGCTCTGGGCAGGAAGGAGCTGGGGGGACTGACGAGGGGTCTCCCATGCCAGTGTGACTCTAAGTCCAAGAGACGGTGACAGGTGGCAATTAGGTCTTTGCCATCTCCGGGGTGTGTGCAAGTGTAAGACCCTGAAAAGCAGACCCTTCTGTGTGGCGAAGGACAGAAACCTGTAGAGAAAGTGAAGCTGTGAGGGGGCAGTGGGAGGATGATAGCTGGTGTCATCCTCGGTCCCCAGGGTCACTGCTCTTAAACACCAGGTCATGGGCCGTTTCTCCATGGGAGCTCCACTCTGCAGTTTTCCCATCCCGGCCCTGTCCATTCTACAACCCTCAAAATCCTCGAGACACACAAAAGAACACACTGCTGCAGACAGTGGGGAGCCCTGCACCCTGAATGACAACCTCCCATACCTCGCTTTGTCCTCCCAGACCCCTGTGGACTCCCCTGCTGCAAAGGTGGGGTGTGGAAACTGGAAACTCTAATATCACTGCTTGGAGGTGGCCCCCAAGCATAGAGGGCTGGGGCCTGCCAGGGATGTAACAGGGCCGTCAGACTCTCAGGCGGGCCACATTTTAAGGTGACCTGCCCGGGCTCTGCTGGCTTTTTCCATATTTACCCGTGAACTTTCCTTTAAACAATCAAGAGGAAATACTCGCTGCCCCAGATGGCCAGGATACACGTGTCTGAAGCCTTTTTCCAGGGAGGGAGCTGCTAGGCCGGGGGCGAGCTGGTCACAGGAAGGAAACCTAACCCATCAAGGAAGCAATAATCCCACCTCGCTTTCAGGCCCTGAACGAGAAGCATGGCAGGCAGCAGGCCACATCTGCAAATCCTGAGCACTGAGTCCCCTGGGATACCTCTCTCCACGCACCAGCAAGCATACTCCTCAGGGGCCACAGCCTGCAGTGGATTCCCCCTCTCTAGAACATTCCTTTTCAGCTTGATTTACAAGGTAGAACTTCAGCTTCACAGGACCAGTCCTTTCACTGTCCTTTACCCTTGAGGGATCAAGGGGAGCAACAATAAATGTCACAAGGACTTATAAGAGTGTGGACAGGGTAGAAAAGTCCCCTTGAGCAAACCCAAGTGCTGTGATTGGGGTCTCCAGGATGCTGGCTGGCTCACTGTCACTGCTGTAATGGGTCTCTACCAATGGATGGCATAGACACCAGCTTATTGTGGTGCTAGAAGCCAGGGGCCCTGTTGTGGCAGGAGTGGCGCCTTCTCGAGCCAGCAGGAAGGGTCTGCCCCAGGTCTCTCCCGGTGTTAGCCGTTTGCTTACCATCTGTGACCCATGCATGACTCAGCTTATGGATTTCTTGTTCTGGTTTTTGCTACCATATCTATATGGTATCCTCCGTGTTCATGTGCATATTCGTGTGTGTGAGTATACGCGTGCACATGCACATGGGGTTGTAGTTCACCTTAATCTCAGAATCTTGATTTGATTGTCTCTGTAAAGGTCCAATTGCTGTTGGGATATAATATATGAGAAAAGAATAAATAAAAAAGAAAAAAATCCAACTGCTAAGTAAGGTTATATTTGGAGATTCTAGAGGACCTGAACTTAATGTGTAAATTTGTTGGAGGGAGGGGGCAGACAGGATTCAATTCAGCTCCTAATTCATACGTGGGGATCCTTTGCAATAACTGGAATGTAGTTCTAAGTCAGGTTGTCAGGCTTGGTGGCTAGAGAGCTGCCTGCGGTTCCTGTTCTCAGGAAGACATGTACAGCCCCAAGGCACAGCAGCACATCCCTGCAGAAGGCATCCCAGTGCCCCAGATCTTAAGGAAGTTCTATATTGTCACCTCGAGGAAGAACCTCTTGCCACCAGACTCTGTGCTTGTGGCCCACTGGGGACTCCCTGCCGAGTCAACATAAAGACAGAACACATTTCTCTGTGGAGAGACTAGGACACACACCCCCTAGTCCTCTGGGCATGTAGGAGAGGGGATCTCAGCACAGGGGCATCTGTCCTTTGTGTATACTTAAAGTGCTATCCAATGACATTATGGTTGGAGAAAGAGCTTGGTCACTGGCTCACTTCACCTAAGACTTACTAAAGCCAGAACCTGTCACTCCTCAGTTTTGCTGGCACGAGAAAGGGTACAACTGGCAGGCTGTCGTGGGAAGTCACCCCTCTGATAATGGAAGAAGGGCATGGACAGAAGTCTGATGACCTGGGTGGGGCCATGCTACAAGGGCGGGAAGCTAAGTAGCAAGAGGGATGTCAGGCACAGTAGCCTGAAGAAAGAATCTGTTCTCACAACACAGCCTTGAAGAAAACAGATGGGGCTGAGGAATGGCTCCAATCCAGGGCCCATTTTAACTGTGAGGCATAATCTCATGTGACAGGGTCTCATTCTGTACCCCTAGCTAGACTGGAACTTGATATGTAGCCCAGGCTAGCACTGAACTGAGAGATCTGCCTGCCTCTGCCTCTTGAGTAGGATTAAAAGTGTGTTTGCTGATTGTTTTTAAAATTTTCATTTTATGTAGGTAGCAAACATAGCTTCACTCTTTTAAAATTAAATTGACTATGAGAGAGAGGGGAGAGAACTTAAGGCCTGGCATCCTTTCATCTCTGGGTTCTGCTACATCCTACAGAGATGCTCTCATCGTCACAGCCCAAACTGAGTCAGCATGCTTTTGGTCCAGGTCTCAGAAAGATGGAGGGTGGGCAAGCTACTGATCTTCTATCTAGGCATGTGGACTCTGCTGCATTTACCTGATGCAAACATGCCATGCCCAGCTCCATTTATTTGCCCAGCTTTTCCTTCTGTGGGATGAGAGATGTTCAAGGCGATTAGATGTTATACCACATCTGACAGCACTGGTCAGTCAACTGTGAGTGGTCCACACCATTGGCCATGTCACCAGCCCGCTTCTGACTGTAACAACAGCCAGTCTGGACAAATAGCTTATGAACTTCCACTCCTGCTTCTGTCTCAAGGGCTACTGGAGGGGTTCCATGTGTGCCTGGGGTATTCTGGGCGCACCACTGTGCTGGAGATTAACAATTCTGTGTTTATCCCCACAACCATGAAAACAACCCATAAGTCTAGATGGGTGGAGATTTATTTGGTACATGTTAATCTACAAATACGTGGGTACAGGATAGCCTTTGTCAGCCTGAAGCTCATAAGACAACAGACTGTCCCCCTCAGGTGTTTATTCACCAGGTTGGTTTTGGTTTAGGAGGTCCAGAGCAGAGGCTGACATTTAACTCAGTATGTTGTCCTGTCTCCTCCATGAGAGATGGCTACTTCCCAAGGCCAGATTCCTGACTGCTGGTACACACTCCAGGACAAGTCTCTCTATAGGGAAAGATCATGGGCCTTCTCTCTTGGTAGCTTTGAGCCTAAAGTACCTTACCTAGTACCCTTTCTGGACTTTCTTGCGGAAACAGGACAAGGGCAACCTACTGTGCCTGAAGGGAGCCAGTCAGAGGTCACGCTGGAAGAAGGAACAGGGCACTCATGGTGACCCTTGCCTGGGTTACCAGGGGAATTCTTCAAGCAGCTCTCTTGGGTGGTCTCAGGACTGCCTGGGTTGGACAGCCCAAGGACCTGCTGGCCTTAGTGGACATGCTGTCACTTTTGGGAATCACTGCTGAATCCATTATGGAAGCTGCAAAGAAGCAGGTTCCAGGTGGGGCACTGAATCTCTGAAGATTCTTAATTTAAGTTACCACTGCTGTGATGAAGTACCATGACCGTAGCAACTTGGGGAAGAAAGGGTTTATTTGGCTTACACTTCCACCACTGTTAATCATCAAAGGAAGTCAAGACAGGAACTCAAACAGGGAAGGAACCTAAAGGCAGGAGCTGATGCAGCCTGCTTTCTTTTATTTCTTCCCTCCTTTCTTTCTTTCTTTCAACATTTACTTATGTATGTATATATTTATTTACTTATTTATATGTGAGTACACTATTGCTGTTTTCAGACACACTAGAAGAGGCCATCGAATCCCATTACAGATGGTTGTGAACCACCATGTGGATGTTGGGAATTGAACTCAGGATGTCTGGAAGAGCAGTCAGAGTTCTTAACCATTGAGCCATCCCTCCAGCTCCTCAGCCTTCTTTCTTATAGAACCCAGAACCACCAGCCCAGGGATAGCACCACCCACCATGGGCTGTGCCCCACCCCCCATCAATCACCAATTAAGAAAATGCTTTATAGCTGGATTGTATGCATTATAAGGAACCTCTCAATTGAGGTCCCTTCCTTTTGGATGACTCTAGCCTGGGTCAGATTAACATACAACTGGGCAGGACAGGCCTGTCCAGAAACTGCACTATACACATTGCTCACTATAAATGTAGAAGAGTTGGGTAAGTTTGACTCTGACATTGCCTCTTCTGTCCTCAGGTTTTTCTCGAGCCACCCTATTGATTGAGGACCTTTCTCTTCCCTGTGAGGCAGGAAGAGAGAATTAGCAACCCATGGCTAGGAGGCATAAAAATGTTGACTCCAGGGCACTCCAATGACCTGTCACTCAGACTACCCTAGTTCCCTCAAATGACTACGCACCTTCCTCCAGCAAACAATGAAAAATCCATCATCTACAACCATCAAAGAAGAGTCCAGACCTCAGACTCCGAACCCCAGACTGAGGCTCTTGAGTCACCTCGAGTACGCTCCCATTCTGTGGACTGCACTCTCTGCTTCTATGCTCACCTCTGATAAATCTGTATTTTTAATTCCACTCTGCTCTTGCTGGACTGTTTGTCTGAAATACAAAGAACCTGGATGGAGGCTGATCGTGGGATACCCTGGAGACTCCCTCTAAAGGGACCAGGAAGGAGCTAAGAAGACTTCCAGTTCACTCCCCACAAATCTGACTTCCTGATGTAGCTATAAATGCATGCACAGGTACAAGTTAAATACCAGAACAGGGGACAGTGTCCAGAGTATGTAAATAATTCCTCTGGCCATTGAGCAGTGGTGACACACACCTCTAATCTCAGCACTGGAGAGACAGAGGCAGGAGGATCTCTGAATTTTAGGCCAGCCTGGTCTCCAGAGTGAGGCTACACAGAGAAACCCTTTCTTGAAAAACAAAACAAACACACAAATAGATAAACGAATAAATATAGAACCCAACTGAAAAACAGGCCTTGGAGAGTGGCTTCTGATGGTTCCTCCCCAGAAAGATGCCAAGCAGCAACAGGGAAATGCAAATCAAAGACATAGGAGGGGCCTACGAGGTGGTTCAGTGGGTAAAGGTGCTTGCTGCCAATCCTATCTTGAGTTCAAGCCCCAGGACCCATTTGGTGAAAAAAGTGAATCAACTCTCTGGGGGTGTCTTCTGACCTACATATGGACACACAGACATGCATACTAGATAAACCTTTATTTGTAATGATGGGGGCAGGGACACTGCAAGTTCTTACATAGTTAAACAGTATCCCCAGCTCCACAATGCATGATAAACAGGAGGGAGGGAGACAGTGTTCCCAGTAACAAAGGAACAGATGAGCAGAATGTGGTGTGCACCCATACAACAGGTTATTACTCAGCTTGGAAGGAGTGGCATGCTAGCATGCTACCACAGAGATCAACCTTGAACATCACATAGTGAAATGGGCTTGATACAGAAGGTCAAGACTGGACGATCCCATAAGATGAGGTTACTTCACAGTCAGCAACTAGAACAAAGGTTACCAGCAGCTGGGTAGATTATCAGTCATGGGGCACAGGGTGTCAGAGGGGCAGATAACAAAGCTTTGGAAGTGGACAGTGGAGATGCCACACAGCAGTGTGCACATACTTAGTGCCACTGAATTTTATGCTTAATTAAATGCTCAAGTCGGGGGCTGGTGACATGGCTTGCAGTTAAAGGAGATTGTGTTTCAGGAGGACTCAAGTTCAGTTCTTACCATCCAATGGGGCAGCTTACCACTGCAAGTAACTCCAGTACCCTCTTCTAGCCTCCACAGGCACCTGCACACATGGTATGGCATACCTACATATATTCACACACACACACACACACACACACACACACACACACACATACACACACACAGATACATTTAAAATTTTTTAAACTTATTTTCATTTCATATGCATTGGGGTTTTGCCTACATTATGTCTTTATAGCATGATAGTGTTGGATTCTCTGGAACTGGAGTTACAGACAGTTGTGAGCTGCCATGTGGGTGCTGGGAATAGAACCCAGGTTCTCTGAAAGAACAGCCAGTGTTGTAAGTGCTGAGCTATCTCTCCAGCCCCCCCCCCCCACGTTAAAAAAATGGTTTAAAAGGTCATTTGGGACACACCCCAAATGGTGGTTAATTTGTCAAATTGACAGAATCTAGAATCTAGGAGACTAACTTCTAGGCATGCCTGAGAGAGAGTTTCTAGATGTAATTGTTGAGGTGGGAAGACCCACCCTCACTGTGGGTAGCACTATTCCCTAGGCCTGGAGTCCTGGACTGAATCAAAAGGACAAAGAGAGCTGAGCGCCAGCATCCACCTCTCTGCTTGACCGAAAATGCAATGAGATGTGGTGCCTCCGGAGTGCCCCTGCTGCTGTGTCCGTGCCTTCCCCGCCATGACAGCCTGTACTCCCGAACGGTGATCCAAAATAAACCCTTCCCTTCTCAAGTTGTTTCTGTTATTTTTGTCACAATTCACAGTGCGAAGCTGCTGAGCAGGGCGCGGGTGCGGAGCGGAAGGCTGTCTATGCTGCCCAGCTCTCCCTGGGCCTGCAGATGTGGCTTCTTCAGGCACTGGCCTTTTGCATGGAAACCACTTAAAGAGTTGGGAAGGAAATTCGAGTTGAGTCATTACTGCAGGATGTGCAAAGGCGGTACCGGCAGGACCCCCAAACTTGGCATCCTCAGAGGAAATGATCTTGTTTTGCAGCCGCCCTGTCACCTAACCTGCTCATCAGGGACAACTCTGTTTCCTATCTTAAGACATTTCCAAATGGGGCGTGCTGGCGAGCACTTCTGCAAACACATCCGGAAGGAGCAGGCCATCCTCCAGCTCTGGGGCCCAATGCCTCCAGGGCTTCTACAGGAAAAGGCTGCAGCTGGCAGGAAGCCTGGGGTCTCCTAGGTTGTTTTCTGGGCAGACAAAAAAAAAAAAAAAAAAAAAAAAAAAAAAAGGAAAGCCCCAGAATGCAGCAGAATGGAGAAGGCCACTCAGTCCCCAAAGGGTGCGCACTCCACTGGCTCCCAATGACATCAAGATGCCCCCCAACCCCAGGATCCTGTTTGTGTTTGTATGGGCTTCTGCCTCCCCTTTCTCTTCCCAGGTGCCTAGAAACCCACAGATCCGCCCACAGGATTCCCCTGCATGTGCCTTCTAGCATAGAAGGCCTATAGCGAGCAACAGCTTCTGCCCCAACCCCTGTGGAGTGATCTCACAGCCCCACTTCTCAGCTCCTTTCTCTTTCAGCATTTCCAAGACCACAGACATCATGTGCCTGACTGGGGCCCTGACCGGGAAGGGTAAGAATAATATCCAGATGGGTGTTCGTCTCCTCCGACGCATCCCACTGGTACCTCCGTTCCCCTCAGATGGGTGTCCGTCTCCTCCGACACATCCCACTGGTACCTCTGTTCCCCTCAGTTCAGTGCAAACCCTGGTATCAAACCGGCTCATTTCCCTAGAGCGTGTGTGGTCATCACGGTCCTTGGGGCTCTGCGGGTGAGGGCACAGGGTGGTAGCGGCAGAGTTTTCAGTGGGATCATTATGGTTACCGGGAAACCTTGTCTGAATGGTTGGTAGCCCTCACCTAGCTCAGGACACTCTGCTCCCCAAGAAGGGGACATGTTCTGCCCCTGGCCTTGCCCATTATCACCATGGTCACCTAAAATCACTTGGCCAGGAGCCAAGCAAACACAGTGTTCTTCCTGAAACCTGCCGTAGCTGGGAGTGGCTAAAGTGAGGGTTATGTCAAGAGCTAAGGTTGTAAAGAGCTAAGGGCAAAGGTTGTAAAGAGCTGTGGGGGATGGGCCACACTAGGGTGGTGTCCTGTTCTTTGAATGTGGCTCTGAGAACTTCCAGGCTGTGGGCACTCAGAGATGTGGGTGCAAGTCATAGCAGTCTCACTGGTCTCTACGTCTCTTCCTGGGGAGCTTTGCTTGCTTACATTAAAGGCAATGGCTCTTTACCTGTGAGGCCAACCCCTGAGTGGAAATCTCTATATTTTAGCAGAAATGTCTTCAGTGACTCTTCAAAGAGTGTCTTGCTCTCATTCCCTTCACAGTGAGACACTCACAGGACTGGAACAGCCTAGGCTTGAAACTCTTCATCAGCTACTGCCCTAGTGAGGGAGGCTCTCCCCACATCTGACCTCCCCAGTGAAGACCCACCAGTCAGGCTCTTGCTTTTGCTTCTATTTCTCTCCTCTGCAGGAGGCTCTCGTAGGGAGTCCCAGGTTTCTGTGCTGGTCTCAGTATATCTTCTGTGAGTCCTAGCCACACAAGGGACTTTACCACCATTACTCTGTCCAGTCCCCAGACTTGTCAGTTAGCCTCACTGCTTTCAAACCCCTAGTTCTTTGTCCCGTCGGAATTCAGCCCCCTTCTAGACTGTTCCAGGCAGCATTGAGCCCGCTGCTCAACCAACTGGGCCCTAGCTGTCTACTCTGTTCCTCTTCCTAACCTGTGAAGCCCAAGTTTCTGAATCTCCAATATTTTGTGGCACTTAAGCTCTTCCCAAGGTGCAGTGGGGTCCTTTATCCACAGATCTGTGTCCCTAGGACTGCTGCAGGCACAGACAAGCTGGGGTGCCCTCCTTCCTTTCAGTGAGCGTGGCAGATGTGGCCATGTTCCACACACTCAAGCCCTATAGCCTCGGTAAACAGCGTTTCTGGGTGCTTCATGAGCTCAGAGCAAGCCTGCTTGTGGTTAATCCTCTGTTCGTGGTAGTGCTCTGCTTGGTGATGAGTGCTACACTTGTAGTGAGTGCTCTTGACTGGCTTGTGATCAAGGCTCTAGCTTTTGAGGCTTGGGAGGATTCTATGTAGCCCCATTAAGTTCAGGTACACAGAATACATTGCACAGCAACAAGGTAAGAAAATCTCAGCCTAGACAAACCAGCTAAGTGGGGATGAGCAGTGTCCCTTGCTTATCTGTGATCCTGACCTCACCACTGTCCTAATGTCACAAGTTAGGAGGGATGCTCTCTAATCTGTCAGTGTTGATGCCCGAGTTTTGCAGCTGGTTCCCGAGCTCTTTTCACTGACATACCCAAACACTGCCAAAGCACTGGGAACTGCTCCTCTGGGCCAGATGCTCGCTGACCCACAGACAAGTTCTATGAGCCTCAGTAGAGGACAGCGCAGGACCTGAGAGAAAGTGAAGGGAGCTGACATCTTGCTGCTCTGACAGACAGGCCACCTTCCAGGTGCCCTGTGGTGTAGGACTGTCACCTCATTAAAGTGCTCAGAGAAGGCAAATGACACGTAGAGTTTGCTTGCTTTTTTTTTTTTTTTTTTTTTTTTTTACAGCTCTTAATTATTTTCAGACTTGGCCTAAAACTAATGGGGGTAGGCTGAGAGGACTCTTAAAGGTAGGCTGGGAGGACTCTTAAAGGTAGGCTGGGAGGACTCTTAAAGGTAAGCTGGGAGGACTCTTAAAGGTAAGCTGGGAGGACTCTTAAAGGTGAGTTGGGAGGACTCTTAAAGGTGGGCTGGGAGGACTCTTAAAGGTGGGCTGGGAGGACTCTGAAAGGTAGGCTGGGAGGACTCTTAAAGGTAGGCTGGGAGGACTCTTAAAGGTAGGCTGAGAGGACTCTTAAAGGTGGGCTGGGAGGACTCTTACAGGTAGGTTGGGAGGACTCTTAAAGGTGGGCTGGGAGGACTCTTAAAGGTGGGCTGGGAGAACTCTTAAAGGTAGGTTGGGAGGACTCTTAAAAGTGGGCTGGGAGGACCCTTAAAGATGGACCAGGAAGACTCTTAAAGATGGACCAGGAAGACTCTTAAAGGTGGGCTGGGAGGACTCTTAAAGGTAGGCTGGGAGGACTCTTAAAAGGTGAGCCGGGAGGACTCTTAAAGATAGACCAGGAGAACTCTTAAAAGTAGGCTGGGAGGACTCTTAAAGGTGGGCTGGGAGGACTCTTAAAGGTGAGCCAGGAGGACTCTTAAAGATGGACCAGGAGGACTCTTAAAGATGGACCAGGAAGACTCTTAAAGGTGGGCTGGGAGGACTCTTAAAGGTGGGCTGGGAGGACTCTTAAAAGGTGAGCCGGGAGGACTCTTAAAGTTAGACCAGGAGGACTCTTAAAGGTAGGCTGGGAGGAATCTTAAAGGTGGGCTGGGAGGACTCTTAAAGGTAGGCTGGAGGACTCTTAAAGGTAGGCTGGGAGGACTCTTAACTGCCTCCATGGGTGGTGTCTGAAGTACTGTCTACCAAAATCACACCAGCTGTCTTTGCCTGGCCTAATTTTCCCCAACGTCCTTACTTATTTTTTATTTTAGTTGATATCAGGGATCAAACAGGGTTGAGCCACATCTCCAGCCTCTGATTCCCATACACCCACATTTGATTAACACCAATAGTGCAGGCTGCTGGGCCACCTACCTCAGTTCAGCCCCATCAGCTGTGTGCTCACTGCCCTGCCCTCCACCCCAGACTCTGTTACCATAGTTACAGCAGAGGTGACAGGAGGGATGCTGCTACAGTATTTGAGAAGACAGGGAAACTCATCTGGCCACAGGTAGCCCAGGGTGGCAGGGTCACTAATGGCAGAGATAACCAATAGGGCTTAGAGGGGCCTGAGGCAAGGGTCTGGACCTCTTGTGACACAAAGCTGGTGAGCTTGCTTGCTGTTGACACTTTGACTGAGCATGACTTGTGAGGTACTGTTCCTAGTCCCATCCTACAGGTGAGGACATGGAGGTCCAGACAGGGAAGAACAGCCTCAGACCAATGGGAAGGTAAATAATCCAGCATCAGATGTGATGGCATGGAAACCATTTAGCTCCAGGTGGATTTGGCACACAGTGTGATAGAAAGCCCATGTCATCTTGACAGGTCCCCATCCATACACGGAATAAAGCAACGATGACCTGTGGCTTCCTCTCACCTAACCCACTGAGGGCCTGGTGGAAGGGAAGGGTGCTGCTGAATCCCCTCCAGTTGGGACACCACTGGCCCTTTCTGTAGTGGGTCTGAAACATCAGCTCTTCGTAGGTCTGAGACCATGACCAGTAGACCACAGTGCCTATCATGATTAGCTGTTCTGGATCTCAGCTTGCCAACTGCAGACTCTGGAGGCGTCTCAGCCTCTCAGAACTCCATGAAACAACTTTCTAACACATTCTGTTTCTTGAGAAACATGTGTCACCTCCATGTGGTCAACAGCTCCTCAGCCTGTGGCATGCTGGGTGCACAGTGGATTTACTGATTGAGTAACCTTCATTAAGAAACATCAGGTGCTCAGGAGGGGAACAGAGCACTTGCCACTCAGTAGCAGCAGTAGTTGTTACATCATGACAGTCCCTAAGCTGTGAGGTTTGGTTCTCCATCATGACAAAAAAGTAACAAAATGAAATGAAACTCACTCCTTACTGGAGACTTACAGCCATGCCTTTGAAACTCAGGTTTTTAAAGCAAACCTATCGTCATGGTAACCCTCTTAAAACAAGATGCGACCTGGCTCAGAGAACATGCAGGGTAATTACAATAGTGCTTTGTATTTAGCTCCACCTTTCTTCTGAGGGCTTTAATGGACCTCACTCATTAAGCTCCACAAACACTCTCTGAAGTCTTCAGGGGACAGATACTATTAAACCCATTTTACAGATGCACACACCAAGGAACAGCAGGTTAAATGGCTGTGCCACTAACTGGCAACTTAGCCTTGAGCAAGTCTAGACCAGACCCTGGTCTCCTCTTGTTTCCTCTGTTGTCTTCTCTAACAGACTCCATGCTAGCTTAGGAAAGCCCTCCGTCATTAAAGGATTAGTTTCTCACAGCCTGGGTTGGGGATCCCTGACTGCCATCTATGTACAAACACTGGTGTGGTGTAGAGCAAGAAGGGCAAACAGGGGCCGTGGCTGTGGGACCACAGAAATGGGAAGATTTGAACAGGGCACACCATGTGAGGGTGACATGACCTAAGACATCAGCCACTCTGATGGTGTAGGGGACACAAAGATGACATCAAGCCACACCTGTTCCAGTCTTAAGTCCTCTGTCCGGTACCAGTCACAGTGGCCAAGACTCAGTGCTCCCTGAGCACCACAGCAAAGTTCATCTTTTGAGTTTCTGCTGTAGCTCTGCAATAGGTTAGTCTCTAAGGCTGCAGAACTATTTTACAGGTCTTCCCAGGGATTCTGCTGCATGCTTTGGGGCCTACCTGGGACTGGAAGAGCAAGTGTTCTTAACCATCTGAGCTATCTCACCTCACCAGCCCTAAACTTGGGTGTTTGCTTCATCTGGATCCTCTGCATAGTCCTGGCTGTCTGGAAACTCACTCTGCAGAGCAGGCTGTCCTTGAACTCAGGGATCCTCCTGTCTGCCTCCCGAGTGCTGGAACCACTGCCTGGCTATATTGCCTGTATTCTTGTGACTCTTCTGCCTTCCGGTGAGAACAGAAGGTGCACCGGAGCAGGGCATCTGTTTATAGTCGCTTGCAAGGAGCTGTCAATGAATCGACTGAACAAAAGCCATGACTCTGTTATTGGGCCCGAGGAGGAAGTAAGAACAACATGGGGTAGGGGTGGGGGCAGTGAAGAGGAAGGAGGGGCAGTGATTTTATTCTGAGCATGATGGGCCGGAGGGCCATGAATTTGGTAGGTGGCTCAGGGACATTGAGAAGAAACAACAGATACTATGTAAGGAGGAGGAAGGGGAGGAACAATAATAGTAGATAGTAAATAGTTAGGATGATGAAGATGAAGGCTAGACCCCAGAGCATGTCTGAATGCAGTGAGAAAGGTTACTGTGAGGGAAGGGGAGAACAAAGTACAGAGGGAAAGTCTCAGAAAAAGGCCACCACAAACCGGGCAAGGGAAGCTTGGCAAGACTGGAGGGACACAGTAGGGCTCCAACAGAGGAACAGTGGTCACTGGAAGTCAGGGTACAAAGGCAGGAGTGGGGCCCTGGGGAGGAGATTCCAAAATTACACTCATTCTGCAAAACTCAAGAAGGGTTAGAGAAAGAGAAGGCTGTCCCTGGGTCAGCCAGGTGTGTGAGTAGAAACTGGCAGTGAACCGAGGGAGGCCGGATAGGGAAATCTAACTGGGGAGGTGTTCCGGCCAGCTGGACTTGAAAACCCCTCAAATCCTGAGTCTAGGATTCATCATTCTGTCCTACATCTAAAAGAAACTCAAGGCTACTTGAAGTACATAGCTGGACTCTTTCCCACCTGTCAGCTTTGAAGTCCTATTTGGGTTGGGCTGGGAGCAAGGATCATCAAAGAATAGAACTTCCTCTTCCATATGTGTGTAGAGGGGGTGTTGGGGGCACCTCACGAGTCAGGAAGAAGCCCAGGGGCACAGCAGGCCTCCACCTTCCTGTGACTCCCATTCCAGGCTGCCATGTCTCTATGGAAGCCCACTCACTGGCCATTGCTGAGGTTCCTGCTTTGAAAATGACTGTGTTTAGTTGACAGAAAACTAGGCAGCACAGCACTTGTTCAGAGACACCAGTCCAGGAACTGACTTCTCTAATGTCATGTTTTCTTCTTATTTTTTTTATCGTAACATTTGAGTTGTGTGCACACATACACACTGGACATCTTCTGGGAGTCAATTCTCTATCAGGTGGGTTCCAGAGCATGAACTCAAGGTCATCAGGACTGGCAGCAAGCACCTTCACCTGTTGAGACAACTCCCCAGCCAGTCCCTCACCAACACACTGACACTTCTCTCTCTCTCTCTCTTGACCTCATACACCCCATTTCCTGTTCCCTTAAATTACAATTTCCCCTAAAGGTTATTAATTGATAATGGATATTTTCAATTTCCTTTTCCCACTTCTGCCAACCTTCCTGACGTAATGTTTTTGCACCCCACCCTTTCTGAAAGCTTAGGTGGGAATCACTCCTCATGCATGAAGGTTAACACATCTTGGCATTAAGTAGAAAGTTTATCGTTCATTTCAGTTCTAATCAACTTAGTCGTTTGTGATAGGGCAAGACAACCCAGGGTTCCTCCATCTTGTATTCCTGCTGAAGCCACTTTAGGTTTAACTAGAATTTGATCTCCTTGATGGAGAATCCTGTGGAAAATAATTACCCAACTCTAAGAGGTCAAAATGCTCCAGCTAATTTACCTTGGCTTCTGTTAAACTTCTTGCTTGTACAGATCGTTCCTTGCAGCTGCCAAGCAAGATACCAGGATGTGGTTTTGCCTTAAGAACCCCTTATGCTAAAAGCTTGGTGCTACACTTGGGTCCCAAATATCTGAGTGTGTTACAGTTGGCTGGGAAAAAAAAAAGACTCTTATTTGGCTATGGACTGCATTCGAGTGGTTTTCTCTGGTGGGCACCCTATAATGGCTTAAGTCAATATACATAATGTGGCAGACCCTGTTCTAGAGATTATATACACAGCCACAAACAAAACATACTAGTTAAATCATCCACCCCAACACCGGACAAGTCAGCTGAGAACGTTCTCGGTGAGCAAGCTGCTGGGACATGGTGGTCCATTCAACTCTTCTCCATCCATCTCTGTACATTATTTGACATCGTCCATCGTAAGGTTCTACGTGTATTTTATACTTACTTGTGTGCATGTGCACGTGTAGGTGAGAGTAGGATTTACTGTACTTGACTGTCTTCTTTCACCCAGGAAGTCTGCTTGTGCCTTCCTCACTGAACCATCTCTGTAGCCCCCACAGTGATGTTTTGAAAGCATATTTAGATGGAGCATCATTTGTAAACTTGGCATGCCAGCAATGGGATGTAAAAATTTAAATGGGGCAGAATTGACCAGATGGAGAGAGAAAGTAACCTGAGAGGTCTGGGGGAGCTGGGGGAATGGAATGTGTAAAGGCTGAGAGAATGCCTGGAATGTTCTAGAAAGAGGAAGGTCAGTGTGGTGACAGCAAACAAAAGGAGTCTGTGCCAGGCAAGGGTCCTTCAGGGACTCAGATGTTACTGATTGAGAAGAGAGCCACTGGAGGATTCTGAGAAAAGGATCTGAACCCTATCTTCCCAGAAGCCCTTCTTCATCCCTAACCTCTGGGCCGGTACTTTCTGCTGACACTGTATGGTGTTAATCATGTCCCTCCCAGCATGCCTTCTTGTCTCCAAAGGTCATTGTTGAAACTACTTGAAACAAAGGATTTATGCACTGGGCCTGGAATACTACAGCTTTAAGGCTGTGGGTGGGATTCCATTTCCTTGCCTGTGGTAATGTGACACCCTTTGAAACCAAGAGCAAAGATGAATCCCTTACGTTCATATTGAGGATTTTGGTGATGGCTGTATAAAAGCAGCTAATAGAAACAGAAAAATGAGAGTAGGGTGCCCAGCATGCACGGCGATTTTAAAATGGGAAACTTTGAGGAAGGGAAGAGAGGCCACCAGGGGCTCAGCCCCAGGAAGGATCTGCTTTAAGAGTTAATAGGTAGGAGTGTGTGTGTGTGTGTGTGTGTGTGTGTGTGTTTGTGTGTCTAGATTCATGCACCAACAGTCAAACACTAAAGAGGAAGATGGTGGCCAATCCACTGCTAACCCTGACTGCTAACTAATGTGTTCTGCCTCGTGCACTCAGCACAGGAACAGTCCGAAGAGCTCCCACTCTATTTGTTCACACAAGAAACTCTGAAGAACGGAAGCCAAAGTGAATTTTAAAATTTCCACAGGCAGGAGTCCTCCTCAGAGAAACTGTCCAAATGAAAGCATCCCCTTGATATAGGCACTGCCTATATCAAATAGTACTTCATCAGAAAATGACTATGCAATTTTGTGACAAGCTAAAACAAACAGCCTGTAGTGTTCACTTATTATTTATTACCATTAATTTATACTCTTGATATAAAAATAGTTTAAAAAGTATACCAAAGGAATATAAAAGCATGCCAGCCAGCCTGCCATACTCATGCACATAAACAGGGCCAATCAGCAGATACCAGGTAAATAAGGGCGGGACTTCTGTGTGCGGGACTCAGTTCTGAGGGGCAGAAGCCAGTGCGAGCAGACGTTCTGGATGGGTGGGCATGGTGATGCATCCCTAAACTTCAGCACTCGGGAGGCAGAGGCAAGTGGATCTCTATGAGATCAAGGCCACAAATCGAATTCCAGGACACTCAGGGGTACAGAGAGAAACCTGTCCCAAATAAACAAACAACACCCCCAAACAAAAAACAAACAAACAAAACCAAAAGACCGAATCTTTCTTACAACATGATAATCCCTTGTTCTCAGCAGAGGATAAACTTTTCATTTCATGTAGAATATTAGAAATATTAGAAATGATGCCTTCTTTCCCTGATCATCAGCAGGGGACAAGACAATATTTAGAGGGGCAGCAACTTAGAAAAAGCCCCCAGAGCCAGGAACTATTCGAGCTGGGTAGTGGGCCAGGTCAGACCACCAGCACCATGCACACATAGCTACATGGAGCTTTAACTACCACATCCCCTCTCCTGGGTATAATGCCCTTCTGAGGATTCGTGGGGAGAAACACAGCTTCTAAATTGCTTGTAGGCACACTTCATTGGTCAGTGAAAGGGCCGGCCTCTTCTGGGTCTGGACCTCAGGTGGCTGGCAGACCTACGCAGCTTTTTCCTTTCCTGACGATGCAGTTTCTCAGCCTCTTGTTGCTTCTTTTGCTGTTCAGACTAAAAGAAAGTGAGGTGAGTAGAGGAGAGAGTGCTATAACCCCCAGGGTGGAGACAAGGGCTGCCAGTCACAGAGTCTTGTGCAGCTCAGCACCGTGTTCTGGCTGCTGGATAATGGCCTTCTCTGGAACAACTTTCACTGTCAAAGGAGAAATACTGAATCCCTGGGCAAAAGGAGAAATGTCCCAACTAACCAGCCTGGACACAAAGTAGAAACCTGGAATGCTTTCTACTTCTGCTTGCACACTGAAAACTGACTTCATTCACATAGACTTAAAGGCAATAAATAAATAAATAAACAAACAAATAAATAAATGAATGAATGAATGAATGAATGAATGAATAAATATTGCATTTTATCAAATACCTACCAAACATGTATTTTATCACACACATATCAAAATGTTTTATGATCTACACCTGACTAGAAAACTCATTAGGACTAAAGAGCTTTTGGAAGAGAGGGAGAGAAGGAAGGAAGGGTGGATGAATCGAACCTCCCTGGAAAGAACAGGCTTGCCATTATTAACCCTTAGCAGGCTGGCAAGGATGGTTTCCACATGAGTTTTCCATCTTCATTTGCTTGAAAGGCAGCAATGCTCTCAGACCCCACTTTCTCCCTAGTGGCACCCTACTCAGCAGACATCAGTGTAGAATCCATTGAAGAGAGGAGCTAAGGAGTCTGAAATCCACACCAATGCTTGCTGTTGGCACTTGGAGCTTTAGCACACTTGGATAAAATTCAGATATTCATCAGTACTTCCCTCTTGAAAAAACCATTTGAGTGGGTGTGGGGCATTTAGGGAAGGAAAGCAACTGGTGAGCCCACAAAGGGCCCATCTCTGCTTTCGCATAGCTTGGGTTCCTATATTACTCCAGGTCCATTTCTGATGATCAAGATAGCCTGTGCATTTTCAAAATAAACCCTGCCCAGTATGCCCTTCCAATTGAGGTGGAAGCCTTCCTCTGATTCGAGGCTCCCTGCCTCACTGGTCAGGAGTAGAGGATGGAGAAGCAACCACATCCTCCCGGTTCACTCCTCTGCTAACATTATGTCAGGCTGGTGAGGTGGCTTAGGTGAAGGTATGTGACACCAAGCCTGATGACCTGAGTTTAATTACCTGGGGACCAAATCGTGGAGGAGAAAAATAAGTTGCCCTCTGTCTTCCACATGTGTGACATGGTGCTCGTGCACACACATCACACACATGCAGATACCCACACATGTACTTACTTTGGCCTAATTTTGTGAATGTGTCATTTGCTCTGTTTCCTTAGCAGAGAGAAAGGGCTGAGCCTCGCAGCCGTTCAGGGCATTGGTTTCCTGTGTTAAAAGGGAGACTCTGGAATCTGGGGACTACACCTGTTTTATAGACCAAACTGCACATCAAGACCCTCACAGAGTTAGCACTAATATTTAATTCTGATGAACAAGGCTCTGGGTTTGTTTCAGTGAGTGCTTGGTGTGCAGGGGCAGAAGAGGGGGAGAATATTCTGCCCTACATATTAAGTTTCTCTTAGATCCTCCCCACCCTAAACAGTGTCCGTGTAGCTAGATTAGCCTCACACTCATGATCTTCCTGCCTCAGCCCCAAGAGCAGATTAGGACTGTAGGTATGTACTACCATGTCTTGCATATAAAATGCATTTTTTTTAGAAATGCTGAATCCAGATAGACAAGATGCTAGGAGCTGTAAGGATTTCTGGAGTCTTCTTGTGCAAGTGTGGCCCTGTTGTTACAGTATAAAGCAGGACTACGGCAACTCTAGGCAGCTTCTCAGCCTTCTCCAGGCCAAGAGCTGCCAGAGGAGCTGGGAAGAGACCTCCATTGTTCTGCAGACAAAGCTCCCCACACACAGGTCTATCATTAGCCTCTCTCCCCAAGGCTGCACTTGGAGACCATGCCACAGTGTCACCCACTCATCAAGATTTATGGGGCAATTAGCTCTTTTCCAGGTCAGCTTTCCTCTTTCTCCTTGTTCCTGAGCAGCTGCAGCCTACAGCCCTTGCAGAGAAGAGGCGAGGACAGACGCTAGCCGCCATGACATAGCAACAGCTCTGATTCCAGTTTGGTACACACAGCCTCCCTGAGAATTCTACTGGCACTGCAGAAAGCACTTATGGGCATACTGGGCAACTCCATGACTTTGCCTCAACGTTTCATATACGATAAAAAGAAACATCTATAGACAAATACACAAACATGTCTCTAAACATATATTTAGCACTGATTATTAATTAAGAGCATGCCAATCAAGTAATAAACTCATAGGTCATTGACAGCATACTCTCCCACTTGATTCAACTCTGATGTCACTGCAAGCAAGTCTCAGGGTATCTCATCTTTTCATTTTACCACAAATTTATACAGTGACATTCAATTTTGTGCCTTCTGACTTAAAAGTGTGGTGGAAATGACGGCCAGAGCCTGGGCCTGTGACCAGCATTCCCCCACAGGCTTCACACATACAGATGTAGTGAACATACTAGAAAGCATGGATTGTCTTGTTGAGTGGGGTGGAGTTTAGCTGTAGGGTGCCACCTGCATGTGTGCGAACCTGGAGGACCAACAGTGAGCATCAGAAGGAGGGGAAAGAGACTGAGGGGGCAGCGCGAGTGGACGTGCATGTCCTTTCGGTCCAGCTTTCAGCTTCACCGAGGAACTGAGCAGATGGGCTCCTGCTTGCCTCATCCTGTGCGTGGGGCTACAAGTGGCTACGTTACAGAACAGGATGGTGCTGCTCAGTCTACAGAGACTGTGGGTCTGTTCCTAGAGATGGATCCTGTTTCAAAGGAGACATAAGTCTGCCTCTTACAGATGACAGACAATAAAAGCTGACAATAAGCCTTGTTAACACAAGTCAAACTGCTCGTTTGATTTCGGGGAAAAAAAGCCTAACATATCAAGTAGTTTTAGCTTAAACATTCTGATCTATTTAGAAGAATAAACTACAGACTGACAGAATTTTGAGTAACTGCAAGAACTCCACTGCTAAGTGTGTGTTCCTGTGTGAAACACACAGCTCCTCTTGTGTGTACTGCTGAAAGTTAAAGAAAACCACTCTTAAAAGAAAACCTTGGGGGATTTTATGGCTTGTAAGTGACATGTCAGTTTAGAGAAGGAGTCATGGGGGTGGCAGTCATCTTTGCAGTCACCCTTTTACTTGATGACTTTGTTGAGGAATCTGACTAGGAAAGAGGAGAAAATTATCTTTGGTTGAGAAAAGAGGCCATGTTGTTTTAGCTGTTAGCTAATGGCAGATGCTGAAGCAACTTAGTTCCACCCACAACGTGCAAAAGGCATTAGCACTACGTGTTTCAGAGATAGATCTTTGCCCGGCAATGATGATGCTGTAATCCCAGCTCCCGGGAGGACAGCCTGGTCTACACACAGAGTGAGTTCCAGGATGACCAGGGGTACATAGAGAAACCCCATCTTCAAAAACCAAAAGCAAAATAAATAAATAAATAAAAACAAATAAATAAAATAAAAAAAGAAAATAAAAAGGAAACAAAAGGATCTTCAAGACAATTTGAAACCTAACCATTGACTGAGAAGTCACCCTGAGAAATGCCTGTATCTGGGCAAGCCAGATGGACCATCACAAAGCTAGTCACTTCGGAGTCCTTTCTAGCTAAGTACTGGGTGAGCTCTTGTGTAGGTAGGCTGCACAATGGGCCACAGAGACCCAGAGAAACACAGGTTACCAAGCAGGGCTGACTCCAGCATGAGGCCTTCCCCTCCATGAATGTTCTTCTGTAGCTATCACCCAGCTGTGGCTCTGGCTCCAGGGAAGCACTTGAGTAGGGAACACAGCTTCCTCAATGAGAGAATGTCCCTAAAGCCATACACATACCTAGAGCTTTTCTGTGTGAATTAGGAATAAAGTTGTAAAACTACTTACCCTCTTGAGAGTAAATGTCAACTGCTTGCTGCCAACAGTGGTGTCTGATACATTCAATGTCCCATGTTTTGCTTCAAGTTTCAAACGATCTTCCAGAGTTTTGCTGTAGGAGGTTAAAAGAATGACATATTCATTAACATGCTTTGATTGACTATTTGGAATAGGTTTAATTAGGACTGATCACATGAACAAGTCTTTCATGCACATGGTAAACAGAAGCACTGGTCTAGAGTCCAGAGAGTCGGCTGCCCTCAAACTGTCATTTTCCATAAGCACACTGTAAAAACAGTAGCTGACAAATACACTAATTAATTCATTAGTTAAGGACCTCAACCTCAATGGCTGCCACTTAGCTCACTGGATTATATTTCTGAAACTAAAATGCAAAGAGCAATGTTTCTGGCCCGTGGTCTCCTGGGCTAATCTGCAGCAATGGTGATTCTAGGTCACTCTGGATTTAAGCCATCGAGGTGAGTGGACATGTGGGCCCTTGTTTACCCCCTATAAGGAACCGTATGCAAGCTTAGTACCCAGTTAGAGGGTGCCTGACACTTCTGGCTCTTCTTTATCAGCCTTAGTCAATCCCTATCTTCTGTATGAACAACAAAACACAAATCCCTGTTCACACCAACAGGAACAGAAACAATTTACATGTTGAGTAAATTCTACATGATATCTTTCCATTGAGACATCTGCTGGTATCTTAAGGTTCTGACATTTCACTCCAGAGTTGAATCTCAAAGTCACTTCTTGATGAGGTTTTCCAAACTAGTCTAGCTTTTTTTATACAACGGGTATCTCTGCAACTGTTGGTTGATCTGTAATTTTCTTCTTCTTTTTTTTTTAAAAAAAGATTTATTTATTTATTGTATATGAGTACACTATAGCTATCTTCAGACACACCAGAAGAGGGCATCAGATTCCATTACAGATGGTTGTGAGCCCCCATGTGGTTGCTGGGAATTGAACTCAGGACCTTCTTGAAGAACAGTCAGTGCTCTTAACCGCTGAGCCATCTCTTCAGCCCCCAATTTTCTTCTTTATAATAAAAAAATCCATATGTGTTCTACAATGCTAGAAAGAGCGTGTGTGCATGTATGTGTATGTGTGTATGCCCATACTAAGACAAAGACTTTTTACTCTATAGTACAAGCTGGTCTTGAACTCTAGGCAACCTGCTTTAGCCTTCCTAGTTCTGGGATTATAGGAGTGCACCATGTCCAACTTCTCTGGGACTAATTACATTCAAATTCCAATAGTAGTGATACTTAAAACTTACCAGCACATTACTGGAATGTTTTTATCATAAATCAGAACATTGAGAGCACCCGCCCCCCACATAACTTGTTTTGGAGACCTGCCTGCTCCAGAATAGCTGCAGCACACGCCTGCCCCTTGAAGAGATCCCAGAGCACAGGAGGGGAACCAGAAAGGAAGAGTGCTGCTTCCCTTGCAATTCTGACAAAACGAAGCTTGAGGTTCCACTGTCTCCATCTCCCACCCTCCCTTGAGGGACCCCCACTGAGGACCTCTTAAAAGTCCCTTCTACAAACCTATAGAACTAGGAGCAGGGGCGACTGTGAGAGATACCCTCTATCATCTGGAATGATCCCTACTCTCGTGGGAGCTGCTCCACAATGAAGTTCCTTTGAGATTTTGAAGCCAATGTTTGATGTTCACACCATGAGAAGCTCACATCACTTTATAGCTACCTGTAGCGGGCTAAGCACACCTTCGTTACACAGTCTGAGGCATAAGTGGTTAGCATAAAAGTGGCGCTCTTTTCTAGGCGATAATGTTATTAAGAAGCACTTTTAAAGCACTTTTCATCTTCAAAGTTCTTTACAGACTAACTAATTAATCCTTTCAACATCCCTGAGACAGAAGTATTTATCCTTTATAGATGGCAAAAGGGAGGTAAATGTTAAATGACTTGCCCCAGGCCGTATGTGGATCAAGTCTAAAACGAGGGTTCCAGGAGAGAATTTGCTGTTCAGGTGTGTGTGAGACCATTTGTACACATCTCTTCAGGAGACATGTCCATCAAGTGTTCCCAGTGGCAAGCTTCCACCTGACAGACTGGAAGGAATTAAAATCCAGTTGCAATTTTTAAAATAACTCAAACATGAGGTACAAGCTGACTGCAGTGCAGCAAACTGTCCACCTAGGCAGATTCCTCGGCCTTTCATGGCTGCTCTTTTTACAGCTGTAAATGTCAAGCTTCAAAGTTAACAGAATTCTGAACTATGGAGCCACTGAGACAAAGTGGACCACAGAGAACCTTAATTTGGGAAGTAAAAGACTTTTCAAGTCAATTGTGGGAAATTACTACTCTTTAAGAAATGCCCCGACTTCCTCCACACTAGGGCACATAACTGCCTTTCTCCCAATGTTCTCTCCTCCTGTGCCTGTAAAAACTTGTTCTGTCTAGGCTGCTCAGAGAGGCAAGCTGAGTGTTAGGACTCGAGCCATGGCAGAAGATCAGAGACAGCTGGGGATGGTGTGCAGACTTCTACATTAAAGCAAGCTCCACTCCCCTCCCTTTGAACGTCAATGTGTGGCTGCCACCCGGCAGGTCATCTTCTGCTGCTCGAGTGTGACTGGTCAGAGAGAAGATGCAGAACAGACATGGCTGTAGCAGCCCCTGGGACAGGATGCAGGCAGGTAGGGGATGAGCTGGCTCCCTTTCTTACTTCAGGCCCTCCTTATCTGCCCACCCCAGGCTTCAGGTCTGTGGGTGGAAGGTGATGACACATGACACTTTCTGGTGGTTCAATTATGTATTTCAGGGGGAAATGTAAGCAGGACAAGTTAATAAAAACAATATGGCTTCTACAAAGAGAAGACACAGGAATTAAGATTAGAAGCTGAAACACCCAGCTATCCAGGGTAGAACATAAAGGGAAAAGCTTGAACGATTAGTAAGAATACCTTAATAAAAAAAAAAAAAAAAATGAGCATAAACTACAAGGGGAAAAAAAATCAAATGAGATATTTATTAGCTGCCCCAGGAAAGGAGAATGACTTGCTTCTTTGATACACATACACTTTATAATTTCTTTAATTAGCAACATTTAATTAAAAATCACTCCTCAGCCAGTTTTTTTTTTTTTTTAAATCCCTCTGCAAGGGGGGCAAGCTAAAAAGCAGAAGGCAATATACTTCAGTGTTCCTCAGAACAGAATTTAGTTACATGGCAAATGGAATCCAAATATAAAATAGAAACAGTGCTTTAGTATTTAAAATTTTAATATTAGGTATTCCTAAATAATCAAGAAGGCTCATTTGTTAAGAACCATTTCTGTCCTTGCAGAGGACCCAAGTCTGACTCCAAGCACCCACATCAGCAGCTCACATCTGTCTAAAACTCCAGTTCCAGGGTACCTGACACTCCCTAGCCTCTATGGGTACCTGCACTTACATCGTGCACATAAACTCAGGTAAGCACATATACATACACACTAAGTAAGTAAATCTTTAAAATAACTGACAAAATTTTGCCTTTCCTATAAAAGTTATAAATACTCTCAATATTCCTAGTTTACAAATGGTGCTTTAATAACTCCAGTGAGAGTGATCAATTTAAGCAGCCAAAAAATGTGATGCTTCAATCTCTCAGCACACTTAACAGATATATGGCTTTTATCTGACTCAACAAACATGTTTTCCCTGGATTCTAATTCTTACTAGACATATCTTCAGCACACTGTAGCCTTTTACATCACATGAAAGGGCTAGCGTCTCTCAAATCAACGCATAACACAAGCCCAGACCTATGTCTTGTCCACAGAATACCACCAAGACAACACAGGCTCTGTGGAGTGCATAAGCTGAAAACCCAGCTCTATAATTTGAATGTCAGATCTGTTTCACTTCACAGGAAACATGACAGACATTTCAATGCTATCCTCAACTGTTCCATTCTGCTTTTGGATTTAAATCAGTGGTCATTGTTATAGTTGGTGTCTGCCATCCTCCTACCTTCCCACAGCCCTTTGGGTAATAACCTGGTTCTGAGTCTGTCAGCTCCTCTTGCCTCTGACCTTGGGTAGACCCATGAACCTTTTTGGGTTCGAGGGGGGCAGCCCTATGGCTTCTCAATCTCTCTAACAGTCTGAGTGGCTCCTTGGGAGTACAGTCTCTCCCATACCGCTGTTCTAAAGCCGAGATACTCAGCTGTGGGTTTCTGAACAGGGGCCTCTCCTGCTTCTATGAGTTATATAATGAGGACAGGTAATCTCAGGTGGACAGTTCTCCATGGCTCTCCAGGGGTCTGTTGAGACCTGTCCCCACCCCACTGAGTGCTCAGCACTATACCTTTCAAAAGGCCAGTTCCAACGTGACTCTCACAAACGATTTCTTGAGTTTTCCCTAAATCAAGCCCCTTTCTTTACTCTCCCACACCTCTCTGACTCAGAGGATATCTGCTAGGATAGGAGTAACAGATATGTGTCCTTCCTTCCTGTCCTCAGGGTCTAGGAGGGTCTCAGCTCATTCATATTCGGCACTCCTTGGATGTTTGATGAATGGATAGTGGGTGGGGAAGCTGATAAGTGGGTGAATAACTCACAAATACAATTAGCGATGTGCAAAGCGTGAAAGTTTGTGTTGATGGACATGTGTATTTATCTAAAACCTGCTGACTACTGACTGTTTACTTTCTCTGCTACAAAAATAATTTTCAAGTTGGGCAAGTCTGAGAGAATATTTAAACACAATATATCCCATTTTGATGCTGTCTTTTCTGGACTGCCTTGGGGTGACTCATGGGATAAACACAAGGAGTTATTTCAGTTCTCTGAAGGATAATGGTTCAATGCTTTATTAAGCAGTATTAAAATCTGCAAGCCCAGGATTTGCTACAACAATCCAGTCAGGACTAGCACTCAGTAAGCTGCTTTTGCCAGTGCTAGCCAGCCCCACTGGGTTAGCCCTTTAAGTAACAAGCACTGTAACTTCCCCAGCTCTTCTCAAAGGTCTGTTACTCACTGAGAGTGCTTTACTACAGGAATTCCCTCAGCTGTTGCTTATTTTTTGTTTAAAATTTTTAGTTTACTGCATTTTATTTATTTAGTGTGCATAGAAGACCATGTGTGATAGTCAGACATCTAGTAGCTAGTTCATTCATTCCATCATGTGGAATGGACCAAACTCAGGTTGCCAACAAGTGTCTTAACCCACAGAGGAACCTCTCTAGACTTGCTATTTATTCTGTGTATGCTGGATGACAGTGAGGCTGGAAGAGGGACTCAGGTTTCCTGGGAGCTGGAGTTACACATGGTTGTGAACCTTCTGTCAGTGCTGGAAATAAACTCAGGTTCTCTGAAAGAGCAGCAAGCACTCTACCAAGGAACCATTTCTTCTGCTCTATTAAATAAAAATTTAAAAAATCCCTAAAATATTTTTAAAATTGTGTTTTGTGTATATGAATGTTTCATCTTCATATATGCATATCATGTGTGAGCCTGGTTCTGTGGAGGTCAGAAGAGGACATCATATCCCCTAGAACTGGCGTTTCAGATGGTTGTGAATCACCATGTTGGTGCTAGGAACTGAATTCTGTTTATTGAAAAACAAACAAACAAACAAAAACCCTCATGCTCTTCGCTGCTGAGCCATCTCTTTAGCCCCTAAATTCAAACTTTTATCCTGGTTGTTTTTCACACGAAGATCCAACTCCAGCCCACAGGAAGAATGCTATCGAGCTTAGTCATGCCCCCCCCCCCCCCAGTAGCCTAATTCCTATGGTTACACTGAAAACATCCACTGCAGTTTCCTACCAGTAGCTACCAGGAAACGAGGGTTTCTTGAGAAGACCATGAAGGGTAACTGACAGTCTATCCACCCAGTGTCTGCTCCATTCTAAGCACTAGTTAGGAGCACACAAAGCAAGACAAATGCAGCAGAAAAAAAACCCAAAACAAAACAAAAATAGAGTCTGCAGCAGTGGCCTGCAAGTAACACGAGTAACACCGCACAAAGTTGCATAGTTATGGCGCGCCCACCCTGCAAAGCTATTTAGTAGTTTCTCAAAAGGCTAGAAATGAGCAACATGACTGCAATCCTACTCACATACATAGGTGAAAACACATTCCAGCCTGAGCTATAGTTAAGCCTAAGCCAGCTTGGGCTCTCTGTAGAGTGAGTCTCTTGTCTCTAAAAAACCAAAACTAACCAAACAGCTACCCCAGACAAAACCCTATCCATGATTCTGTGTGTGAGTGTGTATGTGTTACCACTAGCTTCTTTAAAACACACCTCTGGTTAACTGGAACGCATGTGCTCCTAGGTTCTAAGTGGAAGGAGCCGCTCCCAGCATGTGTTAGACTAGTTGCTGACATGTGAAAATGAGAAAGACATGTCTAACCCCAGAAGCAACACTGATGCCTTCCCCATTCCTCCTTTTTCATCCGGGACTTTCTAAAAATCACCTTTTCCTGAATAAAAACTGGGTGCTGGACAAAGAAGCTCAAGAGGCAGCATGGTACTGGCTCTGCCTAACTTCTCTGGCCCAACAAGCTGTTGCCAAAACCATCCCAACTCTTCTTTCAAAGACCACTCAGAGCATCTAATGTTATCTCAACTCTGCTTAGAGTCTCAAAGGGAAGATGCACCATTTGAAACTTGAGAACTGAAAATAGTTCAAAACAATACAACTTTTCTGAGGGCTGATGTTCTTTCATTATGGTGAATATTTATAACAGAATTATGTAAAGCATGTGAGGTGGGCAGCCTCAGAGCAGCGAGCACATCACATTGCTACATGGACATTACAGGCAGCAGCACCTAGAACATGCTTCTTGTTCTACTCGGAAGCTCTGCACTCAGTAAAATGAGTTCCTCATTCTCCTCTCGCCCAGGCCCTGGCAGCTACCACTCTCCCCATCTCTCTGCATGTGACTACTCTACTGATCCTCTCTCTCCATTCATCTGTAAAGGGCTTTAAATTTCTAGTAAATTTTTGATTAAGTTTCCAATAATCAGGTAACTGAGCTAGGGTGAAGTGTTTGGTACGTTTGTCTGTGTGTGTTTAAGTGTGCATGTATACAGAGGCTGGTGGCCAAAGCTGAGGACCTTCTTCAATTACTCTCCATTTTAAAAATTAAATAATTAATAAATTATCTTTGAGACAGGGTCTTTCTGTATAGCCCTGGAATCTACTAGGAGTCTAGCCTGGCCTTGAACTTGTAATTCTCTTGCCTTTGCCTCCTGAGTGCTGGGATTAAAGGTGTATGCCACTACACCCATTTTGTCTCCTTTGATACATGATTCCTTACTGAACTTGGTTTCTGCAGATTTGGCTAGACTGACTCCCAGGGATCAGTCTGTTCCCAGACGTGAACAACTGTATCCAGCTCTTTAGCATGGGTGCTAGGAATCAAATTCAGGCCCTCACACTGGAACATCAAACACTTTACCAGCCCTTGATCTGGTTGTTTACTAGAGGTCCTGTAAGCCTGTATTTCTTGGCCTCAGAAGTGCTGTAAGGAAAATGGAGAGCTTGAAGCATCCTGGGCTTCATCACAAAACTTTCTCAAAACAAACAAACTAAACATCACTTTTGTTTGTTAAGAGGCCTTTGCCATGCTGTCTGATCTGCAAGGTATAGAACACACTAAGGACCTAAAGGCTGGGCAGCCCATTGGAAAACATGGGAACAAGAGTGCAGCTTTTAGAGACTAAGTGTCCTAACATATGATAGTATATGAAGACTTGAAAGAGTTGTGAGAGCAGCAAGGGCCCAGTGGCTTTACCAGTGACTTTCCTGCTGGGTTGGAGGTAGGGGACATGTCCACCCTCTCCTCTGGTACCTACCACCCAGAGAGAACAGGCTCCATCTCCAGGGCCGTGTATGAGGAAGGAGCATGGCTAGACTCCACAGGCTACTCACTTCATGAGTCTCTGCTTGGTGGCAGACTCTTTGAAGCTCCTGAACTCCTCGCCTGCTTTGATCTCGTAGAACTGGGGCTTCAGGACTGTCTGCTGGTCCTCCTTCAGTTGCTCCTGCCTCTTCACTCTTTCTTCCTGCTGCAGGAGCCTGCGCTGCTTCCTGACTTCTTCAACCCAATCTTTTTCATCATCTGAACTCTCTGAACTTTCAGCATCACTGGGTTTTCCTTCCGGTTCTTCCTCCTCTTCCTGAAATCAAAAATAGCAGAAGAGCTCTTCCCCCAGCCAAACATGGACCATTAGAGGCATCAGCCCACCAGAGTACATGACAGCTGATCCATGGAGCATCAGAAGAAATGCCTTTAATTAATAAGATACACTCCAGGCTGAATGTCAACCAATTAGTATACAACTAATTACCTCTCATGTATAATCAGAGGCTTTGTAATTCACATAAACTGTATGTTAAGAAGCAGAAACACAGTATCTGTCTTTGTGAAATGTCATGTTTTCCCTCATTTGAGGTTCTTAGATTTTATAGAATACACATGTGCACACACAGACTCATGTGTGCACGAATGACAAAAGCATAGAAGTGTGAGTGTCCAGTGGAACAAAAGGATCAACAGGAGAAGGGGACAGGGTGGAGGGATGGGCGAACTGGCTCAATGTAGACTGGTGTCAAGGTGTTCTTACACAACACAGTGCCACATATACTGTAGAACAAAAGGTCTTTAAAACAGGCAAACAACAAGAAGCCAACCCCAGCTACTGACTGACAGGCATGCCTTACATTCTTGAGCTGCTCCTGCTGCTCCAAGAGTCTCAGCTGCTTCTTCCTCTTCTCACTAATCCTTGAGACAAGCGGATTGAGAAGCCTGAACTCTTCACTGTCCTCGTCCACCTGGAAGTCGGGGTTCTCAAACATAACTTTAAATCGATCATCTGTGAGGATATTAGGGAGACTCTGCAAGAGAAACAGGGACCAGTGTAAGTCAGTGTTTGAATTAAAAAAAAAAAAAAAAACAGAAAATAGTTTTATAACACTTAGTCCATAGGGTATAGACTATTAATATAAAATGTTCAAAATTTCTTTAGAATCAATTTCTAGAATTTGCTGATCAATTCTAGGTTTTACCTTCCAATAACAAAACGAATTCTATTGATACATTTAACAGCTGATTGATAACTCTTAGCCGGTACTCATAATGATCTGAAAATGAATCTTTGGGTTAATATTATGCTTACTATATAGGAAAGAATTTTCTTCAGTTGATATTGTTAGTGCAAAACAAACACAAAAAACCCCCAATATTTTTCAAGGAGATTCATACAGTTTTACGATATGGCTTTGTTTGTTTGAGACAGGGTTTCTCTGTTTAGCAGCTCTGGCTTTCCTGGAACTCTCTCTGTAGACCTGGCTGGCCTCAAACTCACGAGATCTACCAGCCTCTGCATCCCAAGTATGAGGACTAAAGGTGTGCCACCACTGCCAGGCTTTTTAAAAGTATAGCTACCACATTAAACTAAACTAAGAAAGCTTCCCAATGTCACGTCCACAATGGAGGAGTTTAAGCTGTTAATCAGTGTGCTGGTGTAGCTGGCAGCAGCAGTTTACTGTCTCCAACCGAGGAACCCTGGAACTCCGACTAGAAAGTTGGAACATTTCCATGCATTCTAAGGATAACTCCATTGTTTTATTCCTTGGGCCATGGATTATTCTTAACAGACAAAGTACTATCTCTACATAACAAAGCTTTGGCTATTCAGATTTATCACAGAACTCTGAACTGACATTAAATTCCTTTTTATTTGTACTGTTTTAAGTAGCAAGCTTCCTAACATGTACAACAAACACATTCACTCCCTGACTCAGATGATGGTCATTTCACACTCAAGGCCTAGAAGCCAGTGGAAACCAACCACCCAGGGATGATTATAAATCAGACTGAAAGCTTAGAACAGAGCTGGGAAGTGGCGGTTCTCGCTTCACTCCACTCCGGAACTCAGTTCTGAATGCAGCATTTGTGTAGCAGAGCTACATAAAAACGTGGTGAATCACAAGCCATGGTGAAGCATGGCCCACTTATTACTTATCTGAAACTATAAACTGACAATCTCTTAACTAAAAATCCCAAGAGATACAAGTTCCAAAGTCATCCTTGAGAAAATATCATTTCTAAAACAGACCAAGGAAAGAAAAGATCTAGTATCTGATCCCAGCTTCAGAGGGAAGAAAAAAACAAAACAAAACAGCAATGTGTTTGCTACAGGCTCTGTATGAAAAGAGTGAGCAGAAAGAATGTATGAAAGATGTTCAGGTGCATGAAAGAACTCAGAGGAAAAAAAGAGTAATCTAATAGAAATATCCAAGAGGGTATCCTGGGGACATGGCACTGAGGAGACCTAAAACCAAATAGGATTTAACAAGTAGAAATTTGCAGAGAAGGGATGGATGATCAGCAGTTAAGAGCACTTACTACTCTAGCAGAGGATCTATGTTTTGTTCCCAGTATCTACACTAGGCAGCTCACAACTAACTATCTGTAACTCATTCCAGTGAATCCACATCTTCTAGCCTCTTTGGGTACCTGCATGTGCATGCGTGCGTGTGTGTATGCATACATACACACATTTTTTTTTTTAAATCAAAAAAAGAAATACGAAGACAGCATTTCAATTGACTGAGGAGTAATGAATCATCTGACAAGAGCAGACTGGCAATTTGGAATAGATACCTTAAAAGACAAAAACTAAAAACAACCAAGGCAGACTATAGACACTCTCATTACTTTATGACTGCTCTGAAGACCTGGGGGAGCCACTATTCAGAGAAAGGCAGGAGAGAGGAACACACGATGATAAGCTGGAGAGTGCTCGCAGGACTGCAGCAGACAAGGGAAACTGCTCTAAGAGGTGGCAGCAACAAGGTGCATGGCACAGGGCTAAGGAACAGACAAGAGCCATTACAAGACTCAGGGGCATCCTAGGAAGTGATGAAGGGGCAGGGCCTGGACTAGGGTGATGGAAATCAAAAGGTGGGACTGATTCCAGCCAGGGATGAAAGTATGAAACACACTTCTACGAAACTAAAGCAGCAGCAGCAGCAGCAGCTGGATAAGACGAGAGCTAAGGATTAGGCATGGAGTTGGAAACAGCTCTTAGATTCTTGGTCTGAGTGGGCAGATACTGGGAAGACTGAGCTGGGAGCCACATTAGGGCATCGGGATAAAAGGTGTGGGCTAGAGTGAAGGGCAGGAAGACATTTAAGACTAAGTGTGACACAGACATCATTCACATTCCAATCGACACCAGTAGGTAGGTGTCTTGGGAGTAGTAGTTCACACAAGGACTGGGGGGGGGGGCAGTTACTAACCAATATTTCAGGTCAAAAGCCATGGGCCTATTAGATTAAAAAACAAAGAAGAAAATGTTTTAATATCTTGCTGTATTTGTCAAAATTATTATATTTAAAATAACAGAGACTGTTAAATAGGATATGTTGTTGGTATTTTAAAGATTTTTCTCCCCGTTATTTACAATAAACAATTATCCTGCCTAAAGACAAGTATGCTTTAGATGAATGATTATAAATAAAAACTCCTTTGACCTAGCTGTAAAAGTATTTCCCCTAGGGACTTTTGCTTGTCTAATTGCTTATTTTCACAGCCATCTTAAAAGAAAAAGGAATAAGATAGTGATGTTCTTAAAGTAGTTTACAAGTGTCTGGCTAGTGATCTGTCTTATGAATACACACATACACATGCTAAACACTGATTTGGTGTTTGGAAAACATGTGAATGTGGTGTTCTGCACTACCTCAAAGAATCACTTCTGTAGCTCCGAGCAGACACTTATTATCTTGTCTCAATATAGAAACATACAAAGACTATCTGCTACTTAAAACCCTGACTCTCTAGCTCCACCTCTAGCCTAAAGAAGGAGGGAGAGGAGGAGGTCCAGTGGGGGTTGGACAGGTTATGAGAGAGGGAAGAGAGCAGTAACAGGAAGGAAATGAAGGTTGGCATGCCAAGGGGAGATGCTCTCCCAGTCAGTAGGTAACAAGCAGGAAGATGGCCATAGACCCTAGAGTGCTGACTTGGGTACTCCCCCAAATACCTCAGCTTGTCCTCTCCTCTGTATTTTCATGGAGCTCTCTAGCTCCCCACCCCACCTATGAATAACCAAGACCCTGGCAGAAAATAATTTTTTTTCTTCCAAGAGAATTCCCTCTACACTAAAGACCTAGGTTTCTAGGCTGGTGGCTCAGTGAGCAACCAGCGATCTATCCATCTGGCCAGAACGCAGCACCTAGTATGACTATTTCAGGAGTCAACCCTCTCACTGCTGTCTGGAGGGCACAGGACAATGCAGTGTGAAGCTCCTGTAAGAATTTTTTTTTCTTAAGTGTTTTGTATTTGCCCTCGTGAGCCCTCACTGGACACTCATCTGGCGAATGGAAAGTATCTGGGTAGAAACTATGTTCCTTCAGAAACCCAGGGTTTTTCCAACTCTTTATGTAATGCAGAGAACATAGGGAGGTCCCAGGGTTTGAAGGTGATCAGTCCACAAAGACTTACAAGTGAGTTCTTCAGGAATATACAAACAAATACATCAGAGCTACACAGATTCTTGCCACGAGGTCCAGACTTATGGTACAGAACAAGGGGCTGATCGGTGAGAATGACACAAAAACTTGAAATGATTTCCAAACTCCAGGGAAAATCAGTCATGTGAGGATTCAGCTACAAATAGCATTTACACAGTTACAACATTGTAAAAGCCCAATATTGACTTCACCAAAATCACTATCCAGCTTCAGTGGAAAGGAAAAGTCAAGAAGCAGCACCACAGGCAATAGCAGGAAAGAGTTTATACCAAAACAACCAGCTAAAGAGGGGGAAGTGTGTCTCCACAGAAGCACAAGCAAGACAGGAAGGGAAGATAAGGGAATATGAGGTGTGATGTCCAACCCTCCCAGGAGGCTCTGTGAAAACATCTAGTTGAGTGCTCATATCATTGTAATTGGCAATTAAAGAAACTTTAAATGACAAAATTCTAATGTTAAAGCTATCTGATCTAACTCAGCATGTTTGCACATAATCATATTTTTTCCCAAAAGCGATACGCCCCTAGGGTCGCCTGTTTACGCAGCATAGGAGCATGGCATTGCTAGCATTTGCATCCCACAGTAAACTTACTTCACAGTGGTAATTAATGAGGAAAAAGTTAAAAATGCAGTGGGGTGGGGAGGGAAGAAAGGAGGACAGATGGTACAGAAGAGCTGGGAGTAGGAAATGGAACACTGTCATTGGCTGAGACTTTATAGATACAAATTGAGAAACAGGGTGAAGTGAATGTCTCAAAAGAAATCAGAAAGCAGTAGTAGCAGGAGGTAAATGTCTCACTTGCAACGATACCAGCAAAGCCCTTCTTATTAAAGGAACTCTCAAAATGGCTAGGATGGGGCTCACTGGCACAGAGCTTTCCTAGTATACATGGGACCCGGGGTTTAATCCCAGCACTGCAGACATGAATGTGCTCTTGGAGATAGTTAATGATATTAACAGGGACATGGATGAGACTTTGAAAAGCAGCAGTTTATTAGGGCAAAGGAAAACACTGGGTTCAAATTGCAAGAGTGGGAAAAGAAGACATCAAACATTGTTCAAATTATTCCTGACAGATTTTACAAACTAAGTAAAATACTGGGATATTTTCTGTTTTTGATGAACAGTCATTTAAAAAGCTTCAGTTGCCTATTTTCATTTTCCTAGACCAGGAGAGAGATCCTGAAGTTCTGAGAAAACTGTTAGGGGAGGAGCAAAGGTAATTCTTCACTGAACCGAGCACTGCTGTGAGTGCTTTCAGCTTTCCAGATCATCTACACCACTCAGTACTACCCTGCCTCCAGCCAGCCTTAACAGAAGACTCCCAGTGGAAGGGCTCAGCTGGTTAAATATGTCCCCAGCACCAACATGAAAATCTTCGTATAGTAGTGTGTCCTATAATCTCAGCACTGGGGAAGTAGAGATAATCAGAACCCAGGATTCACTGGCCACCTAGCCTAGCCTAATCCCAGGCACCAGGGAGACAGTGTCTCAAAAACCAGTATGGCCAGCACCTGAGGACTGTGGGAACATTCAGCACATGAACACACACACAAAGACCCTTTCCCAAACACAGTGCCTCCCAAAGGGAATGAACCAGTTTCTGCACCTTCATCACCATGACCTGTAAGATAGTTCTGTCATATACCATGCTGCTCAAAACAGCAAAACTGAGTTTAGTCCAAGTACCCTAGAGTATGGTTATGCCAAGGACTCTGAGCACAAAGCATACCTGAAATGCGTACCTCTATAGTCTAAATTAGCACCACTCTCTTCCTCTAGGAACTCCAGGAAGACAGTACAATGATCACTTCCACATGGCTTGTAAAATGAAATTATGAAGCTGAAAAAGTCATAGGCTAATCATCCTCAGACTCAGTAACAAGACCAATGTGAATGCTCTGGGGAGACTGTCAGCAAAGCAGGAAGCCACATATTTCTACCCTGTAGGTACACACACTCTGGGAATACACACTTGGTCACACACTGGCGTACACAGCTACAGTATAAAATGTGAATTAAAATGAGTAACCTTGCTCAGTATTGGTTTATTATTCATGCAAAGGACAGGGAAACATAAAACCACCCATGTGTTTTATAAGGGGCTTCTGAAGATTTAAATAATTTACTTAAAGAATATAATAGGCCAGGATGAAAGGCTGCTGGGGAGAGGCCAAGGAAGAAGAGGGCAGCATAATGAAGCATCTGGTCTGAACTCCAAAGAAGTGACAGTTCTAAGACAGTCCCTTCCCGTCCTTATGGGTTACAGGTGGAAGTGAAGCTGAGGGAGCCAGCTAGCATCACAGCCAGTGTACAGCCAGCATCGAATAAGAGCCTGGGCTCTGAGGAACCAAAGAGCACAGTAGGGAGCATGCAACTACAGACAGCTGGCATTCGCTACTAGACAAGGAGCCTGCTTGGCCCAAGGCTTCAAGGTTAGGCCCTTACTGCAGGTCCTGAATGCTCTCCCGATGAGCAAGGGCTTAGGGACAGTGAATACTATACAGATTCTCTGCCTGTCTGCTCTAAGCAGGTGAGGGAACAGGACTGGGGAGGACCTCAGAGTCTTCATAAATCTGGAAAAGCTAGGCACATCTTCCTACCTTGGGACAATAATAAAACTGTGCTAACTTTTATTATTTTATGTCTGGTCCCTGACTACTGTCACCTCAAGAAAAGGCAGGCAGGTAGCAGCTACATGGCAGTATGTACCCTCCCATAATGCCATGTCATAAACAAAATCAGTTACTTCTAGAATTAAAAACTCTGAACCAAAAAATCCCACAAAATCATGAAAATCAGGAGGTTCAAATTTTCATGTTCATTTTTAGAACATTTGTGAAACCACCCAGGTCATTAAGGGTGTGCATATCTGAAAAGCCGCCATGTGTTTGAAAGGTGTCACTTTAAGGAAGCAATGTGTGCTGTTCCATAACCTAATGGTGCAGTAATGAGGGGTGCCCTGGCCACAGTGGGGCTGGACACAGGCCAGTGGTGCAAACAGTGTGGGTTCAGAGAGTAATGCTGAATCCAGCAGTGTTGGCATAGACTGTCCAGTCACTGACCACACTGTGAGCTAACAGATGCATCACTGAACATCCAAGGCATATCATGGGCTAACCCAAATGCTAGCTTTCCCTGCCATATGCACATGGTACTGACCAAAAGAAGCAAGCTTCCTGAGCTCAGAAATAAGTTCAGCACAAAATAAATGCAAATAAAAGTAAAAAATGAGACAGCAAACCTAGACAGTACAGAAAAAGCCATTAGCAATTTAGCAACAAAAAGATTAAGTAGATTTTAACATAGAATATGTAGCCATTTAAAACACAGAAAAATTAATATGTGAAACTATCACAGTTATCTTCTAGAAGTAGGTAAGACTTTAATATACACACAATAATCTTGCTAATACAGTGCATACCTTTAAGAGGCAATCCTTAATCACTGAGAAAACTGGCCCAATACTGCTTTCTCTCTATAGGATATAGGAGGGGGTGGTTTTTAACTTTTTTCTTCTTTCTTCTATTTTTCAAACTTCCCATACTGAGCAAGTATGGGGGTGGAGGAACCCCAATAACAAAGAGATGTACATTACTACCCACGAACTGCAAAGCAACTTAATGATACTTTCTGTGCCTTAGGACATCTTACCTTAACTTTCTTTTTCAGTGTAGACTTTTGTTTCTCCTCTTCCTCTTCAATTAATTTAAGTGCCAGCTCTTTGTTAACCTTTGGCAGTTTCTGGTAAAGAGATGGAATAAGATACACAGAGATGAGTACACTTAACATTAGAGGCCAGCAGGTTGGTGAGCAGTGTAAGTTCACAAAGGGCAGCTCATTCCTACTTCTTAGTACTGAACTTATAAGATCTGTATACAGAGCTGTAAGCACGGCGGTTGCTGGGAGCACACTCTCTTCCCAGCTCACTGGGAAGATGGCCACAGAAGGCCTGGGACCCTTGAATTGCAGCCACTTGCCCCACGTGCTCTCCCTCTGCTTGCAGTTGTGGGAACCTCTGAAATGCTTCTTGCTCTGTAGAGGGTGAACTCAGAGTCTAGATGGGAGTGGAAGGACTCTCAGATAAGCGCTGGGCTACCTACTCTCTTTTTTCACATCGTGTTCATTTCTGTACTAAGTAAAATGTAACTCTGGCAGGTACACATCTCCTTTCTGCTAAAACTCATGCACATTCTGATCTCTGCTGTTATAAACTCTGAATAAGCTGTGGAAAATGGAACAAGCACTGAGGTCATCTCAGGAAAGGCACCAGTCTTTGTTACCGAGAGTGTGTATTTTACATACACATTGTAAAGCAATGTTCAGTTATAAATATTTTATCACTCTGTGCTTTGACTTAATGGATGGGATGCCAGAGAGCCAGGAAGGCAGGAGTAGGCAGACAGGAAGCTCCTCCCTGTCTGCTCATGGTCTGGCTGGAATAACCAACAGCAGTTCTTTGCCAGGGGAATAGCAGGTGGTTCTGGAAGCAGTGGTATTCACCAGTCTTCAGTTCTCAACACACCCAGGATCACCCTCAGACCCCTTTGGAGTTTGGGTCCTCTGGCTCCCACACCTTTCTTGCTGCCTGGATCTAAGTCACTGTCCCTCTTCTCTCCATCTCAGTGCTTCTGTCTTTTGGGTGCTCTAATGCCTGGCAGACACTAAATCCTCTCCATCAATACAACTGGTGCTGGTTGTTTCCTGTACTAGCATCCTGGGATGCAGAGAACCTGAGAACCAAGCACACTAGGAGGAAATGGAGACAAGCAGATTTCTAACATCTGTCAAAGTGAAAACAGCTGGAACTGTTAACAGGTGTTCTCAGTGCAGCCCACAGCAGCTGCTGTAGATCAAAGCACTAAAACCCAGCGTGTCTTTGCCTTTGGTTATTATCAAGTACATATTATTACCCAAACACCTAACCACCCAACCTCATGACAAAGTACACCAAGAAGGCAAAAGATGTGAACTAAAAAATGTAAATTTGTGGATATGATGGCAGGCTTCTTCAGGGTAAGACACAAAATGAAGATTAACTATTTTTCTCAGGTAATTGAAATGCTGAGTAGAATCTTTACCTTTAATTGGACTCTCTGTGCACGTGTTTCTTCTATTTTCTGTCGAATTTTATCTTTCCTATATTCTTCATAAGCAAATGGATTGACCATCAATTTCACCTTTTCAAAACAAAAGAATGAAATTAATCAGAATCAGTATTTAGTAGCATATATACCACGACTATTGTACCAAGGAAAGTAGATCCCTCCCAATGCAGATGTATGCTTTCTGAAGGCAAACATAGGCAGAAGCAGCTATGGATGCTTTACCATTACCTGAAATATCCGTAGCCCATACTTACTTTGTGGTAGAGTCTGATATCCATGAAAAACCCATGCATATATGCTCGGAGGAAAGGTGATCCAATGAGATGTGTGAGCCCTGCCAAAGTTAATCAGAAGAGGGTAGGTCTTTATGACATTTTCATTAAAATTTAAGTTTTTCTTTCCTTCTTTATTAATGGTTATTTTATGTGTATGGGTGTTTTGTGTGCATGTATGTCTGTGTACCACATGCACGCAGTGCCCATGGAGACCAGAAGACGATGCTGGAACTGGGATTAATTATAGAAGTCATGAGCAGCCAACTGGTGCTCGGAATTGAACCTCGAAGAGCAGACAGTACTCTCGCTCATGGAGCTTTCTCCAGTCTTTAAAATTTAAGTTTTTCTTAAACAACAATTTAATTAAGATATGGTTCCCCTTTAAAGCAATAGAATTATTCATGGCAGTTTAAAGCTGTATGCATACAACAACAAAAGGGAAACATTAAACTTGCAGTGTTCTATTATAACTATAGAAGCTAACACACAGCTTATGTGTCGAATGGACTTAGCACCCAACATTTTCTGAGTATGTGGTCTGATTAATTACCCAATATAAAAATCTTTGTTAGTGTTGTCATTTGAAGGTCTTTAGGGAATCGAGGTCTTGCTCTTTAGTGATGATTCTCACTACAGGTCTAAAAGCCATTCGTGTGCTCAGACTCAGACTGCAAAATCCACACACCTTGATTTAAGATAAATCTCTCTGAAACTAAGTCAGGTATTTGCTACAGTGATGGAAAGTTGCATATCCAATTATAAAATCCAGACTCAAAACTCTGAAACTTTTGAGTGGCAACTTGGTACTCAAGGGTTCTGAACTTTGGAGCACATCAGACTTCAGGCTGGATGTTCAGCCTGTGCTCAGAGTCCTTTCTATTGGAAGACTTAGGTTTTGGATTAGGTCCTTTATGAATAAATCTAAGAGATCTAAGAACCATCTGTTTACAGTCCGAGAGAGTTTCAGGGTATCATTTTATTTACATTTATCATACCCTCAAAGGTACATTTGACTCACACAGCCGAGAGACGCCACACTCTCAGGATAGGATGTCACTAGGCTAAAAGGGAGCCCGACCCAGTTAAGGCACAAAAACCTTCAGCCAGTTGAATTTACCAAAGTTTTTCTGAGCAGAGATTATAAAGTTGATCATTTAGAACATTTTAATATCTGATCTGGCAGAAATGGGACATTTGGAAAGACCAGATAAAAATGGCTCAGTGGATTCTAACGCTAAAAACTCACAAATGTGAAAATAAGACAATTTCATAAATACTTGATCACATTTTACCTAAATTTTCAAGGTCTTTCTTGGTGACAAATTTGTAATCATCATACACTGTGCTCTCTGGATTCTCTTCTAATTCTTCTGTCAGGTTGTCTAGGAAGGAACACCACCTGGGAGCAGGACCCAAAACCTGAGAGGAGACAGTAAAAGGTCAAACACAACTCATCTTGCAGCCAGAATTCTTTAACCATAGTTGCAAGTATTAGATTTGCAGAGGAAATTTGAAACCAGAGGAAAGATAGCTACAATATGTGTAAACATGGCAGAGAATATAATGGAAAGGGAACAAACAGAGTAGAAAAATTAGGCTAGAAAAGGGAAAGATGCTAAGGTATTAGGTATTACGCTGTTACATTACAACTATCAAAAATACAGACAAGAAATTCAGACACTTAGCATAACTTCTATCTATCCATTTACTTATCATGTCAAAATATCACTTAAAATAATACTAGAATTCTATAACACATATTTAGTATCATAAATATATTATAACATATTTAGCTTGTGATTTCTGGGTAGCATTCTATTGTTAACAGTATCTTTCTCTGCACTATGCCACGTCCATTAAAGTCAGTGCTTATTTCAAAGGAAATCTGCTCTTTCCTAGAGAATACTACAGACAAAAGAACCCAAGGTCAGCATAATGGAACTTCCAATGATAACCTGTTTACTTCAGCAGTAATTATAGGGGATGGGGGCAACCAAATCATAATGAGTTATGAAATTGAGTTTAACCTTTCTCGAGAAGGTAGGAGGAAGAGACACAGCAAAGGAAAATAGCCTCTGTTAACGCCTCTTCAATTAAAGGGCAAGCAACGCACTACTGAAGAGGTTACAGGGCTATGGGCATGAAAACAAGTCTTACTGAGCATAGAGGAACCTTACAGATCAGTTCCCCAGTACTGCAATTCATTCTATTTTAAATGATAAGTGAAATGGTTTGATTTCAAATACAGATAAATTTTCAAAAAATTAAAGGCATCTAAAACAATCATTAAAGGCCCTCTTAAAGAAACTGCTGTGGTTTTGGGTAATTGTGGGGCAGCAGTTTAAAATCAACTGGCACCCATTCTCAGCATTACAATACATAAAGTTCTTCTTGGCTATGATCCCTTAAACGTTTATAAACTCTACACCTAGAGAAAAGGCATGGACAGTGTGCATGTAAGTGTGCACACACTCACAGTCGTCACATGAAACCAAAGCAATCAAACAAATCCAATATGACTTCAGCTGAAATAAAAACAGTGACAAGTCAGAAAGCTCAGGGTCCCTTGGGAGAGCTGGGAAGAGCATGTGCACTTGCCAAGCAGGGTTATTCTTTCAGCTACTTGGGAACCTGAAGGCATAAAGCTTGCCTGCGAGGCCATCTTTCTTCTTTTAGACACAGAGAAGCGCTTCACTGATACTTTTCTACAATACAAGGCCCCAGATATCAAGATGTAAGACCCTCATGAGTTTTGTTAATGCTGAATTCATGGCACCTAGGACAGTCTTCAAGCTGTAAGAAGTATGTACAGGCTTTACACACACAGACATTATTAAACTCTACACATTATTAAAATGTCTCTGGTAAAACCTTTCCTTATTCAGATAAAAAATGTTTATGTAGCTTATAAAACTATCAGCTATAAAATCACTTTTGGGTGAACATCAGATCTAGTTTGACTCCAATGCAAGGGACTGTCATCCATAGGACAGCAAACCAACACAGAGGTATACCCTGTTACCAACAGGAGACCAGTCCTTAAGACTCATGCCAATGTGCAGGTGCAGATCAAACAGCACAGCTTTTGCTTGTCAATGAGACAAGCCCTCCTATGTAGTTTAAAATCACAACACATGACTGGCTGAGCAGATGTGTGGGCTCAGTTAATCCCCGTCACTGCAAAACACCATCTCTAGATTATTTACAAAGTACTTAAAGAATTTTTTTTTTTTTTTTTAATTTGGTGGTTTGGGGAGGAGCTAGAGAGTGCTTATTGCCCCTGCAGAGGATCTGGGTTCAGTTAACATCAGATGGCTCACAATTGCCTGTAATTGTTTTAGGGAACCCAAACCCAACTTTCTTCTAGTCTTATATGGTACATATAAACTTTCTCTCTCTCTCCCCCTCTCTCTTAAAAACAAGTTCTTTTAAAAGTTAACAAGTGTTATGTAAATATGTAAAAACTATCACATTAAATGTTTAAAGCAAAGTGACCCCCAAAGCCCTGGATGCTAAAAACCCAAAACCCAAGCATTCTGTAACAGTTTTCTCCAGGATTGAAACATTTCACCCTGCTGGGAAGCTCTACAACTCAAAATAGCTTCAGGAAGTCCCTGAAAGTGAGGAGATTCACTAGGCCTTCCCTACCAGAATAAGCAATAGAAGCTGAGAGTCCCTCTTAAGCAAGCTGAGCTGCAAAGAAGACTGAGACCAGACCAGCTGCCCAGAAGAGGTTTAGACCACTTGAGTTGAGATACCTGGGAAAGAGATTCTTCAACCTGTTGAGTTGCCTATAGGCTGTATACCGTTTTCTAGGTTCCCAGTCTTTGTGAGCTGCTGGGTTAGGCTTTGGTGATGCAATTGTCTTTTGAATCACTACTTTTCCTGTAAGTGATCCCAATAAAACTCAGTTCACCAAGTTGGACTCTGGTGGTATTTGTCCTTTGGTTTGTTGTGGGATACCTATTAGGGTGAGTAGACACATTGCATCTTCCCAGGAAAAGTTTTGTCACACATAACCAAGTCTGTATATACTCAGCATGTAGACAATATTTTTAATCTGTAGCTCACTGACTGCAGGTGGGAGAAACACGGATGAGGCCAGGTGGAGCCTTAGCATCGAAGCAGCTATAAGCATGAAGGACCAAGAATGGGCTTCACACTCTGACTTCTCTTAGAAATGGTGATGGAAATAACAAAATGTCAGACCAGATGCAAATACAAATCTAGTTTTCCAGAGCCTCTTCAAAAACAACATTATTACATTTATTAGTGTATGTAGTGGGGGGAGGTGTCATATGGAGGTCAGAGGACAACTGTCAGGGAATGATGTGTGTCCCAGGGACCAAACTCAGGTTAAAATGAGGCTTAGTTTAGTGGCCGGCACCTTTATCTGCTGAGCCACCTTATATGGCCCCAGGCTTCTTTTATGATGTCCTGTGACTTTCCTTTTGATTACTTACCTGGATTTTCATGGAATCGCTTTAATTTGTTTCTCAGGAGACAGGCTTACTTATGATAATCTCTACAAACATATTTGTGGCCATTAAATTTTCTACCAAATCCAAAATTAAACCTATTTGTGACTTTATTGACACACTTTCTACTTCCTTTCCAGAGAGACCTCACAGCCACCATTAGAAAGTGTAGCTTACTGAAGGTATTAACTATGTACTTCTCCACACCAGGGCTGCATTGTAGCACATGCCCATGATCCCAGCACTTGAGAGGCAGAGGTAGAAAGATGAATAGTCCAAGGCCATTCTGAACATAGTGAGTTGAGACCAGCCTGGGTTCAGATTGTTCCCTAAAATAAAATAAGGTGTAAGCACTGAGATTAAACTGTAGTAATGTTAATCTGAGTTTTAGGATCAGGGGACAAAAGACTACAGCAGAGCAATGCCCCTTTGAATGACTCATAATTACTCAGGCTAATGTGTGTAAACTTGGATGTACAATTAGGCAGCTCATTATGCTGCAAATGCAATTATATGCTCAAAGACAGCTCCTCCCTTTGGCTCGCCCAGTCTGTGATCGCTCATTATAAAGCCTCAGCTGTCAAAATTGGAAAATACATGCTGGTGTTGGTGGGTCTTATAGTCAACATGGAGTAAGCTATAGAAGGAAATTTTTATATTATAGATTAGCTAAGTTTGGTATATATTTGCTACAGGAAGCAATACCATATATACATATACATATATATATTATAGTACAGTACCATCATCTTTTACCTATAATTTTCATATTTAAAAAACTATTGTTTTCTTTTTTATAACTGACCCAATTCCTTAGGACTCAAGTTTTACTTGAATTGATATTTGAGCCTCTTTCTTATCTTTGTTTGAAATCAGTAATATGAATATATGTGATTCTGCTATAGATATTCTTAACGCATTTAATAGTGGGCTACTAGCCCAGACTGCACCTGACATTTCATATAACCTATGCTATATTTGCTCTATTATTATTTTTTAAGACGACAAATTTTCTGTGCTGTAAAGCATGAGCTCAGTTCTTTCTGATGAGGATAAAAGGCTTCATGGTGAGAATAGCAGCTTGCAGTTTGGACCTAAGTTTAAGTCCCCTTTGAGTGGTCACTAGCATGGTCACTGAGGTGGCAGCACAAAAGTGCACACTTGGCTTCTGGCATTCAGGGAACTAGAAATGGTGGTGTTTTATCCTGTCTCTTCTTAGAATGAAACAATTAAATAACTTAATAGTTAACTCACATTGCTGCTAAGTGATAAGATTAAGTCTGAATCAGCATTGCTGATAGTCAGCTAATATAGTTCTTTTTGTTTTTTTTTTATTAGATTTGTTTACTTATTTGTGAATTGTATATGTATATGGCTGCTCACATACGGTGGTCAGAGGACTTTTTCCACCACGTGAGTCCCAAGGGTAGAACTTAGGCTGCCAGGCTAGGCAGCAGGCACCTTTACCCATCAAGCCATCTCTTCCTCTCAGGACCTGGAATGTGTTAAGTGCATTGTCTGAGCTACAGCTTCTAGCTCAGAGAACATGACATAGCTGACAGAAAGTTAACAGACTATCAGTTGCTTTTTAAAAAAGAAAGTTTTCCTCAAGTTATAAAAGCAAAACTTAGTAATGAGTGTGTCTTTAAGAGTTATCTGACATGGAACATTATGCCTTGGAAGACAGCAAGAGACTTTGACACGTTAACATGCAGTCATTATAAACATAGCAGATCCATGAGCAAAGCCCTGGTGTGGAGAAGCGCACAGTTAATACCTTCAGTAAGCTACACTTTCTAATGGTGGCTGTGAGGTCTCTCTGGAAAGGAAGTAGAAAGTGTGTCAATAAAGTCACAAATAGGTTTAATTTTGGATTTGGTAGAAAATTTAATGGCCACAAATATGTTTGTAGAGATTATCATAAGTAAGCCTGTCTCCTGAGAAACAAATTAAAGCGATTCCATGAAAATCCAGGTAAGTAATCAAAAGGAAAGTCACAGGACATCATAAAAGAAGCCTGGGGCCATATAAGGTGGCTCAGCAGATAAAGGTGCCGGCCACTAAACTAAGCCTCATTTTAACCTGAGTTTGGTCCCTGGGACACACATTCACACTGGAAAAGGAGAAAAATTATCTGCTGTGATTTACTTTTGATTTAGTTTAGAAACAGTTTAGATATTAAAAATACTAAGAACAAGGCTAAATAAAACCAACAAACCCTGTTTACAGTGTTCTCTCCCTGTCAGCTGGTCTATGCAAGGCTCTGAAAGTACAGATGAGCATTAGACAGCATGTCTACATTAAGAGCCAACAGTTAAATATAAAATTAAAGCCAATATTAAGAACTACAGGATCTTTCACATACTAATAGCACCTTCTACCCCAACCAAGCCTTGTTAAAATGACAGTAAACAAATATAAAAAGGACTTTAGGACAGAGGAGGGTACAGTGGCGTAGGGAGCACACCTTGTCAGCAGGTCCACAGACAGGAGTGGGAAGACAGAGACAGCACATCAAGGTGATCTGAGCAGGCGGGAAGAAGCATGGCATGAGGAAGGGGTGACAGGGCTGGGAACGCTTAATCCCCACCATCTCTAAAGAGACTAGAGGACACAAATCTCTGGTAAACCCAAGCTGCACCACATGGCTTTGGGACCGAAAGGAACAAAGGTGAAAGTGACTCAAGCTGTGGGGCTAAAATGACAACTGTCAAATCCTGGGCTCCCCTGTGCCAGTCCCTTAAGTGCCAGAGGTCAAGTGGGCACTGCTGTGCTTCCACCTCAGGAAGAACCAGGGAGTATTCTCTGCAGGAAACCAAAGATCCTGAGGTATCTGCAAACAGTGGCTTAAGGGGTCAGAAGGAAAACGTCCAGGGGACAAGACAAGGTGCAAAGAGATTCATAGGCCACAGTCCATTGCCTCATCTCACAGGGAACCCCAGGGATAGTTTCTAGTCACACGGAGTCCCCAGGAACATTGACTGACTCACTCTTACAGAGAATCTACAGGCAGTATTCCACGGCCTTATTTTTAAGCAAAAAAAAAAAAAAAAAAAAAAAAACAAAAAAAAAAAAAAAACAAAACAGGTAGCCAAAGATGTCCTTATTCAGGCAAGACCATCAAACAAAAACACCTTTCACTGTAGAGAAAGTGAGCAAAGCTAAGCAGAAACCCTGTCCTCCAGGAAGCAAGAAAAAGGTTCCACAGGCACTGTGGGCAAAGTGGGAGGAGAAACGTGACTGGACAGAGTCCCAACAGACACTGCTGAGCACATCTGGCAACTGCAAAGGTGGTGTGCTCAGAACTGTGAGGTCAGCAAAAAGACCTGCCTGGTACAGCCAACAGGGCCCTTCCTGCAGGCTGCTCACTTCTCTTGTAGTGAGTAAAAAGGAGGCCATCGGAGGGCTCTAGCGTAGGACTGACACGATCTGACTTGCATTTACAAGATCACTCTAATAGAGGTTGGGAGACGTGCTGATTCCAAGTATTTAAAGAAATTCTGTTCAATCGTTAACTGACAACTATGAAAGACAGAGACTTCTGTGGCTCCATATAACAAAGAAATCAGATTTTATAGTTAGTCCAGGAGCATAACTACACAAAGAACAACAAACTCTGAATGTGGGGAGATGAATTCCATAATTTCCACATTATCTTTAAAGTTTCTAGTTTTCAACAACAAAACCCAACAAGACACAGAGGCAGGGGACACACGGGCCTGAGGAGAACATGGGATGAAGGGCACCTTGTATGTGTTGGAGCTGGAATAATAGAATCTGCCTTAGGAACAGCTTTCTGCATGATGTCATTAAGATGCTCAGCAACCTGACAGCTGGGGGAGGGAGGGAGTGTTGCACACACAGAACGAACTAAATCTATCACTCAGCAGAAAGGAAAAAATGAGCGCAGCACAGATGGACCCTGATCTCATCTATATTGCGAGCATTCCATTTGCACGCAAGGTTCAGAAACAGTTGTACAGCGATAGAGTGGTTGGTGGGACTGTGAGAGGAAGAGGGCACCAGGGAACTTCCTTTTGGGTGAAGGACCTGAGAGACGGTGGTGACAACATGATTCTGAATACATAAGAAGCCACTAGATTATAAAAGAAGCCCTTTAAAAGACAAACACTAGACTTTTTGACAAAGTTTTTTTTTAAAATCAAATTAAGGATCACGTGATGCACTTATCTAGAAGATTCTACTCCACCATTCCTGCCTTTCAGATGGGAACATTCTCTGAAGAACTCGGGCCAACTGAACTGTCCAGGTTCCCATTCTGAAGTATGCTCCCCATAATGAGATCATACAGACTACTCCTAATTAGATCCAGTTAACATTTCTGGCAGAAGTCAGAGAGCATGTGCCAAAATTACCATGAAAACACTTTCTGCATTAGGTGCTCGGCTTCCGAGGACTTATGTTTGTATCAATCTTTATATCTTGTCATTTGTTTCCAAATTTTGGTATTAAATTGAGTTGGAGTCAACAAGTTGGTTCTGGGAGCCAACTTGCAGAAGCTATTCCTGGCAAAGCTGAGCCGCAGAGGAGGTCAGACCAAAGTACTTTCCAAGTCCCACCCCACATCTGAGAAGACTACCTACTAAATAGACCCCTGTCTCAAAAAAAAAAATTAGGAAAGCGAGTTTAAACCTAACTCATGAGTTAAAAATAAAACATACCTCTGTCTGCTTTATCTTAAAAACTATGAATGACAAAGTTTTTTTTTCAATTTTAAATGCATGTGTCTATGTATGGTTCATACACAGAGTGCAGTATTACTGAGGCAAGTAGGAAGAATCTGAGCTCCTGGAGTCGAGTTCCAGGTGGTCGTGAGATGCCCTGCATGGTCCTCTGGAAGAACAGTATGGTTTTTAATTGCCAAGCCACCTCTCCAGCCCCACAAATGGCACATTAAATAACATAAAAACTCCTCAGCTTGCATTTTCCTTCAGCACTGATTGAAAACCCAAACAAGGAGGGCAGTGTGACTACGGTTTCATTTTCTGTTGGCTAAATGGTAAGCACGAATCTTTTTTGTTTGTTTGTTTTTAAGTTCTCCCACCCACCCTCTCCCGAGGAACCCGGCCTTGCATCTCAGTACAGACTACCATTTGATGTCTATTATCACACTGCACTTGAATTCCAGAGCCTTTCCTAGAGTTCACGCCCAGACTGCAGTAACAAGATGCTGAGCCAAGTCCTATGCTTAAAGCCTTTTCCTCTTACTCCCTCCTAACTGCTGAATTCAACCTCCCAGGGCCCACAGACATGAGAGGCAGCAGGCCAACTTCACCACTGGAGAACGGAGTCATCTCTTTGATCATGCACCTGGAAGCAAGCACTCCCACAATCTTGCTTGTCATATTATTCTGCCAAGAATCACAGATGGCTTGGTATGTTGTCCTTGGTTGTCAGCACACCAGTTGCTTCCGTTCTACTTGACTTCCTGCTAGCAAAGGATACGCTAGTATGTCTTCAGCACATTCTCTGTGCATTCAGAATCAATTCTGAAGTTTATGTAAAACCAAGGGTACTACAATACACAAAAACACCCACGGAAGGAAACTTCACAAAAACAACGGAAAAATAAAACTATTAAAAGTTTATGACACTTTCTCAAAGTTGTACATTTTAATAGTACTATCCAAAGAAGGAAAAAAAAAAATCTCTCTTGCCCCTTAGAGTCTATTCATTACCTCTAGGGGGGCATGCATGGGGACCAGGAAATCCTGAAGGAGACATTTCAAACCCAGCAAAAGACTTCCTATGTCCGAAAATAAAGCCGAAGGAGAAATGGCAAACAAACAAAACCCCCCAAACCAAAACAAAAAACACCAATCTGGTCTCAATCATATAAAATGTCAACTTCAAAAGTGCTAGAGACTTTAATGCTTACGTTTCCTTCTGAGGTCAACTAAGACTCCCGCACTCACCATATCAAGGATCTGAAGCTAGTAGATGTATTTGCAAAGCTGTGGAAAGGGAAGAGTGTGTGTCCTAATAATCTTTTTTAGTCATGCCTCAAGATAGATCCCAAGCACCATGCAAAAACCTAACCATTATCATGACTATGAAGAAAGCTTTATATAAAAATAAATAAATAAAGGGGGGAGTGGGTTGGGGAAAGGGGATAACATAAAAAATGGAAAAAATAATCTCAGAATAAAAAGAAAGGGGAGGAAGTGGAAGGAGGGGGAAAAAGGAAAAAACAGAGGGAGACAGATCTTGGGCCTGGAAAGAACCATGCAATTTGGTGGGAAGCAGCTGTTCTGGGTAAAGCAAAGATTTAGCCCTGCTGTGCTCAGCAACCAAAGCAAAGGAAGTGGACCAGTGTCCTGGTGGGAGGAAGCACACCAATAACTCAGGAGGAGAAACTCACTTCTGAGATGGAACTGAACAGCACCCTTTAAGAGAGGTTTGCAAACATTTTATCTGACTTCAACTGTCATTTATTTATGAAGACTGGAGCTAAGTAATCTAAGTTCCATGACTTAATGGCCAAGACTGATTCTTCGATATTTAAGGATACACTGTGGAACATTCCAACAAGGTCACTGCTAGTCACATGTAGCTATTTAAAGAAAAATTTAAAATGAAAACACAATTAAAAACTCAGTCCTTTAAGCATCCTGGTTACATCCCAGGTAACCCTGGGTATATAATAAGGACCAGGGCAGACTCCAATCTGTGACTTGACTATGGACATAATGTGACCAAGTCTACTGTCACAGTAACGGGTAAATAACAAAGTTGTCAGCAGGTATAACAAACTGTTGCACATCCACACAATCAGTCTTGACATAACAGACAGAAATAAGCTAGTAAGTAAGACAAGTAAGAGGTCAAGGGCTTCTAGGGTCTACAGGGCTGAAAGAAGTAGGACAGGTTTTGATAGATCACCATCATAGTGTACAGTGGCACAGTCATCTGTGAAATTCACCGATGCATAACACCTTGAGTGGCCAACTAATCCAAGTTGTAGACCCAGGCTGAGTCAGCGTGGCTTCAGCAAGTGCCACTGTACAGAATACTGAAAGGCAGGCAGGCATGAGAGTGATGTCCTTCTCACTGTTCTGTTGTGAGCTAGAAAGCGGTCCAGAAACTGTTGTGATGAGCAGATGAATGAAGGCACATGGTCACAAGCAGACATTCAAGGAACCTTTCCTTCAGTGTCCTAGCACCACCTGTCACTTGAATCCCTGCCAAGAATACCATTGTGTTCCATAAGAAGGTAACAACGTACTAAGTTGGGTGTGATGGTGTGTACCTCTAGTCACAGCTACATAGGAGGCTAACACAGGACTGCTTCAGAGCTGGAGTTTGTGATCACCCTGGGCAACACAATTGAGACCTTATGTCAAAGAAAGCAAGTGGCCAGGGAGTTCTAGGTCAGACAGCTTACACAGCAAGACGCCCCTGCCTTTAAATAATTAAATAGTTTTAAAACAAACAAATGAATAAAAATAAGAAGGCAAGGCCACACAAAGCTGCTTCCTCATGAGAAGATTTGTGGAAGCACAGACAATGGAGGACAGACAGTACACATCTGATAGCTCTCTTACTTTGCTCTGTGTAAACCCAAATTACTCCACCTTTCAGACATATGTCTGCCCTTTGCCTTCTATTTTTAAGAAAAGAAAATACAGTTACTGGGGATATTAACAAAAGATAATGCATCCTGATTTCAGACTGACATCCTCAAGCAAATCCAAATACTGTGCAAATACTACCCTCTACCTCTGCCATCTGAGTGACGTCACTCACAGGAAACTGACTTACTTCCAAAGAAGAATGACAGAGAGATCAGCCCGGAAAGCCCCAAGATGGCGGGAGAACGGAGCGCGTAGACAAGGTCTTGGGTCATCATCAGACTCAAACTAGTGTCAGACAGGAAGTCATTCATTTCAAGAATGAACATCAGATATGTGCCCACTTAAGAAAAAACAAGAATCATTTGCTAATTAACATAATGTAACATGCCATATGTATATTGAATATTTCCACATGTAAATTACATGATGTTTGAAAATATGGCAGGATGCTCAGAAAATTACTTCCTGATTTATACACATTAATGCCTTAGGTATGTCTGCTATTTTTGTGGCCCAATAATTGTGATGGGAAGTGGAGAGGGTTTCCTCTGTTAAGAAAAATGTCACTGATACTGTTACTACCCAAGAGTGTTTAGATTAGAATAGGAAGCTCCCATTTCCTCTTTGGAAGGTTGAAAACAGAGCACACATTGCCATCAACACTGCGTGTTTCCTCTCACTTCACAGTTATACATACAAATGAACAACAGTACCAAACAAGAGCATTGTCTTGGACAGCTCATGCACAGATAAAGTTCACTTACAAAGAAACTCTGTGAGCTTGGGTTAGTAAACAAACTGCTCCTCTCCCTTTGTTAGTTGAAAAGTTAGTGAGAACATTCAGAACATGGACTCCAACTCCTTCACTCGAGTGTGCTGTTCATTAGCTCACATTTATCCTCCCTGAAGTTAGCAGTCACAAGATACCCATCCTTCCACATCTCTCCCAGACCCAGCTCCTCTACACTTCTGGACATGAAAATTAAGCACATGTCCCCTGAAGACACCTGCAAACTACCTGTCTCTGAAGACATCTGAATTTAATCAAAGTGCACCACATCTTCACTCAAACTCACCTTCTCTTTGCTCTGGAGCTCCAATGTGTCTGTCCTCATGCTGGAGAGCTCTTCCTACACACTCAGTGACAGAAGATTTCTGCTTTAGTCCAACTTGTTGGTGTTTCCTAACCTCACACCTGCTGCCTTTAAGATCTCACTTTTCCTTACATCTTGAAAACATGCTTTCTGAGAATGGTTTTGCCTGATAATTCCTGAACTTCTGCGTTTTGCCAATCCATAACTACCAGAAAAACTTCTCAATGAATACAAATCCAGGAGAACCCCTCACTGTACCCTCTGTCATGGATGTGGACGTCTCAAAGGCTCTTGGACTTCAACTGCTGACCAAAGTTTTCATCTGTTTTTTACAGATGTGGATGCTAAGGTCTTCCTTGCCCATTCTGAACTTCCTAACTACTTCTTATAAATTCCCCGCTTCTTGTATTCTAGTCATTATTATATTTAATGTTTCTTAACTTCAATTTTTTCATTTTAATTTCATTTCATCTTACACAGACAGCAGATTTTAAAGTTAATCAATTGGAGTATCATCATTTGGAACAGAAAATTAACTTAAAATGTCATAGGCAATGTGGTAGCATATGCCTGTAACCTCAACTCTTGGAATGTGAAGGTGGAAGAAGGCTCTAGAGCTAGGGTGTACGGTGAGACCCTGTCTCACAAAAAAAATCTGGTAGCGTAGACCTATTGTATAATTAATTCCAAAAAAACCCCCAAAACAACAACAACAACAACAACAACAAAAAAAAAACCCCAAAAAATCCCCACAGAAATAAGAATATTTCCTTTTAATCCCAGGTGTGAGGATAGCAGGCTGCTCTGTAGCAGCTGACTGTGACTTACTTGCCTTGTGCTCTAGCAGAGGCATGGTTTTGTCTGCTGCAGACAGTTTCTGTGATTGTGGTGAATTCTGGGAAATTTTCAGAGGATATATAAATGCTAGAGCCCCAATAAGTGGGGTTGGTGGCTGTTGGTTGTTTAGGGAGATTGGTAGCGGTTTGTTAGTAATCATCCTCAAAGAAGAAATGCAAAGGAAGAAATTAGATTCAGAGCTCTTTCTGTTCTATCTTCTCTCTTCTATCCAGGGATAGAGGTGAAACAGGTGTGTGTGTGGGTGGGTGGGGGGGAATAAAGGGTGAGAAAAAGAACCTACAAAGTAGCAAAGACCAGCTACACTATTGTGCCAGCCACTTGGCTGACTGAGGCAGGAGGAATCTTGAGATTAAGCCTAGCCTGGACCACTGAGCAAGCCTGGTTGCTAGACTGCAAAGCTAGCCTGGGCGCATAGTAGGAACTTAACCTTAAAATCAAGTGTGAAAAGGACTGGGGCTGCAGTTTAGAAGTAGCAGCTCTTTAGCATACAGAAGAGCCCAACGTCCATCCCTAGTCCAATAAACAAACCAAACCTTAAAAACTCTTTGGAGCATTCCCTCTGTTGGAGCAACACTACACAAGCAGATGACCCAGTGATGAGCCATGCCCGGAAGCCCATTATCTGAAGTGACCAAAGGCCCTCTCAATGAAAATGTGGGGACACAACAGCATTTGTCCTGGTGCTGCTGCTCATCGACCACAGAGCACAACAGAAAGAACTGCATGACTGCTACTCCAAGCTCCCAAGAACAATGCATCACGAGCTCTGTCCTAGATGCAGACCGGAAGGGACCTGCAATCAAAGCTGAAAGAAAGAAGCCACCACTCTCCCCTGAAAAGCTCTCCCAGTTCAATATTAGTCCAACACAGGTGCCCAGGGTGCAGCAAAAGACAAGTCCTAACTATAAACGCTCAAAAGGCGTGCACATGCTCTGGCTCCCCACTCTCACCCTGACCAGGAAACAGGCCTGGAAAGGCCAGTGAGTCAGGGGCAAGGCCAGTACTCACTCAGCTCTACCTAACTCCAAACTCTTAGCTCCTTCCCTTGGGCAATACAGAAAGGAAATAAACCCTAGATCCAGCTCTGCTAAGGAGTGGTTATCTGACCTTGAACAAATAATCCAATGCCTCAACTATAAATCAAGGTGCTGGCTTAGCAGACCTCAAAGATTCCTTCCTGCTCTCTGTTCTGGGCTTCAAAAGCTTCCTCCTCCCTTCAAAGCACACTCAGCACGCCTGTAGTGGGGAGGGCATTCAGCAGCTACTTGTCTAGCTTGTGTTCTGTCTTGTATATCCTCTGCTTCCCACCCCCACTCTGTTTTTCTTTTTTGGCCTATGGCACTACTTCCCCAAACTAAAGGAATGTGTTACTACTAGTCCTATAAAATAGAGATTTCTAACACAATTACTTCTGTTAGTGTATCCAACAGTTCTCGGATTCAATGAGCCTTTTATAGGAAAATGACATCAATCATTTCCAAAATTTATGTGCACACACACCACAGTAACAACTCAGCACACAGTACTGTGCCAATAGATAGCACATTTAGGGAGCTCTCTGGAGTATCAGTCAGTGCTCAAGGTGAGTCTGTGCTGAAGCAACTCTAAAGAGCCCATCTGGCAGGGGACTGAACAGAACTTCCAGAAACTCCAGTGAACAGCACAGGTCCATTCATGAAGAAAAGCAAAGACTGTCTGGCCTTTCGAATGTATACTACAGCAGCAATTGTGCCCTACACACAAAGCAACTTTTGCAGAAATGTCAATAAACATACAGCAAAAGCCATATCCTTGGCTTTCGTCTCTTTGGGTAGTGTTCTGGGAAAAGGACTAAACCAATCTGTCCCACAATCAGAATAACCATCAAATCTTTGGAATAAAATCCTAGCTGTAGAAATCTGTCAGCATTCCCAAACAGTTTCTGCACCACATCAAGCTGCTCTGTGCTGGTTGATCAGAATGTGCCTCCAGAGACCAGGAGTCCAGGCTGCATAAACCACAAGAACAGGCCTCACTTCTGTATTTTAATATGGTAGTAGAGGAAAATTATTGCAGAATGTCAATCTGGTCTAAAGATGGTTAATGCACTGCAAACCATCCTTGTCAAAATATACATCCACTGACTAGAGCTCCCAACATCTGATCATCAGATGTCTTACATGTATTTATTTGTTCACTGATTTTCAACACAGATGGATCTAAAGTGAGACAAAACTGCTTTGGGTGCTGGGGAAAGTTAACAACTTCCCTTTAACCTATGTTTTATATAGGGTGGGGGATACATGGAGAAGCACAGCAGGGTATGAGAGGGTTCTCAGCCATACCATCTGCATCACAGCTCCTCAGCAGTGTCAGCAGTGAGAATTCTGGAGCACACTGCTTTCTAGTAAAGACTTGCTTATAAGACAGGTAGGTAGCTGGTGCTCACCAGGTCCCTGGTTTTTAGGAGATTCTGGTGTGATGGAATCTGACACAGGTAGCCAGGAGCAGCTCAAAACGAATGCCAAAAGCCATCTGGTGGCTAGTTAGCCCCACACACTTCTAGAAAAGCTTCCTCTGTGTCTCTGTACATTTCTACTCAATGTAACTTTATTCCATGTAAACTTTCTACCTTTCTAGACTTCTCTTAGGATCTGGTTATGAAATACGCCTGCTTCCTTCCCTGGCTTAATTAATAGGTTGTTAAATTTTCCAAAAAAAAAAAAAAAAATACTATGTGCAAGAGTCAAACAACATATTATTTTTTTAAAAAAAGTTATCCTTTAACAGTTTTGGAGGTTTCTTGGAGATACCCCACAGACAGACATGAATAAACTTTCTTTGTCCAGGCTCCATGTGCCTTAGCTCCCACAGTTGAAGCCAAGATGCAGTAGAACTTGGCTCTGCATTTTAACTTTTGTTTTTCTGCTTAGACAGCTGGGGATGTAACACACTAATATAGTGGTTGGCTAGCACGCACAGGCCCTATGTATATAATCCCTGGGTGTCCTAGTTTGCTTTCACCACGACCCAAAGCAAGTTGGGGAGAAAAGGACTTATTGGGCTTACATGTCCCAAGCACAGTCAGTTCACTGCTGAGGAAGTCAGGGCAGGACTCAAGCAGAATGGGGACACGAACCATGGAGAACTGCTGTTTACTGGCTTGTTCCTCATGGCTTGCTCAGCGTACCCTCTTCTTTCCTTCACACCCTGCCCTCATCTTTCTTTCTTCTTTTCCTTTGGGGCAGGGTTTCCCATAAAACACTGGATAGCTTAAAACTCACTGAGAAACAAGATTAACTTTGAACTCACAGAGAACCATCTGCCTGCGTCTTCCTCTCAAGTGCTGGGATTAAAGGTATGTGCCACCATGCTTTGCTTTCTGACACTACCCAGGAGCACCTGCCTAGGGCACCACTGCCCAGAATGGGTTGGACCATCCCACACCACACATCAATCAGTCATCAAGAAAATGTTCACAACCTTGCCAACAGGCATCCTGATAAAGGCAATGGATACCTTTGAATCAAGGCTCCTGCTTCCCAGATCACTCTAGCTTGTGTCAAGTTAACAAAAAACTAACCAGCATACCAGTAGCCAACACCCAGCCAAGAAACAAATCCATCTCTAATAATTTCATTTTGATTAATATATGGTTGGCTTAGCTGGCAAGCTGGTCTGACCATTTGGTGACCCCTGTAAGTAGAAATGGTTTTACCAAGATCTATTTTCAAGCAGGGTGAGAGAAGACAAAGAATCTGGTCTCTAAGTCTTTTTTTTTTTTTTTTTTTTTTGGTCTACCTTACAGAACATCTTAAACTGTGGGAGTTAGGACATTATTCTGAACAAATGAATGGGCTACTGGATCAGTTTTAAGCGGCTTACAGGACTGATTTATACTTGTCCTGTTTGTATTTTAATTGTTTAAGTCCATCTAAATGTTGTAAGAAAAAGACTGCAAAACCAGCTATTGGAGTACACACATATAGTCCCAGAATACTGGAGGCCAAGGTAGTAATAACTTTCAGGATTGTACAGGAAGACCATAGCTAAAAGAACAAAAACCAAAAAACCACCACCACCACCACTACCACCATCACCACCACCAACAACAAACCAACCCAACAACAACAAAAAGCAGAAAGCAGGACAAAAGTAAAAGAAGAAACCTGGGTCAAGAGGACAAGGCAAGCCTGTAGGAGCCAGGCACAGGTTCTGCATGGACACAGGATATGCAGCTGAGACATCCAAATGGCAATGCTGAGACCAGAGGAGACATCAGGTAAGAAGGCTGGAGAGGAATCTGGTATCTGGTCATAAAGCATGGGGCAATGAGCTGCCAGGGAGTGAATTCAGACAGAAGGGCAGGCTCTGAGCCAAGTGCTTCTAGCCTTTAGAGGGAGGGAAGAGAGCCAAGGCCCAGGCCCTGGGACACATCAGCAGGAGATAAGAGCCAGCAGAGAATGAAAAGGCCAAATAGGGGAATGTAGTATTACATGCAACATAAAGCTGCATGGAGTCATGGTCACCATGGAAAACAACTGATGTGCACGTGACATACACATCAAAGGAGAGGGAATTTGACTGCCTGTACACCAGGCTGTCCAGGAATAACAGAGCCTGGACCCTGGCCACCTTCACCTTGCTACTGTTATGTTTCCAGGCATTTACAATACAGACCCAGGCTTGTGCTGTGATCACAGACAAAGATCAGACCTCAGGCCTTGAAAACTTGAAAGTGGAGATAAAAATATTTGTTTACTATCTACAAGAGAGCAGGGATTAATATTCAAGTACGACAAAGACTGAGACAAAGTTCTGCTGCTGAGCATCCTGTCTCCTCTATGTGCCAAGTCAGTTTTGTTCAAGTTCAAATGCCATTTCTTACCAGAAGCACTAGTGCAGGTAAGACAACAGTCTTCTGGTTTAGTTTTGTTTTTAAGAGAGCTGCATGCTTTCTTATTATTAGTGACTGTATGTGTGCATGCACATGTGTGTAAATGCACAGGCATATAAAGGACAGAGGGCAATGCCAGGCATATACTTGTTGCTCTCCACATTGCTTTTTGAGTCTCTCACTGAACCTGGAGCTTTAGTTTCTGGCTTTGCAGGCTGGCCAGCAAGTTCCTAGAATCTGCCTGTGTCTGCAACTCAGCACTGGGATTATAGGCACGCACATGGCATTTATATGGATGCTAAGGATCCTACCCCATCTTTCATGCTTTTAACTCTGCCCTATTTGTAGGGACTACATATTCCTAAATACCTTCCAGTTTTAAAATTAAATAGTAAATGTTAAAATATTTAAGCAGTATATTTTGATGATTTATAATCATAACAAGCCATCAAAAATATGGAAAACATAGAATATGTTTTTCTTAATAAGCTATTTTGAGATAAAATAATTGCCAGGATTGAAATGAAAGCTAAATGGCATTTCTTATAATCTTTATAGCAGCTTAAAGTTATGTTTCAAACAAAATTGAAAACATATACCTCTAATTAACTCAGTTATTTTGTTTTCTAAATCTAACAGTTTTCAAAACAAGTAATACATTTTCCTCTGATAAGCATGCACATCCATTATGGAACATGCAGGCAACTGAGGATGCAGGAGTTCCTGGCTATGAAGCCCGGGAACTTAAAGAAGTTTATTGTACACAGAGCCTTGAACATCAGGAGCATTCCCACTGGAGTATCAACTTCAGGGCTGGAGGTTCTGAGGTGTGTACCACAGACCACTTAGATTCCCTCAAGTGCAGTTGTCAGAGGTGTTCACTATGCAGAACCAACCTGAGATTTAGCCAGAGCTGTTCTTGTCCTTCATTGTTCAACTACTAATAAATTAGATGCTGAAGCAAGTGAAGAAACATACAGCTCCCTCGTGAGAAAACAAAGGACAGGACTGGGAAACTGGGGTGAGGGTGAGGGAAAACCCACTCAGTTTCCCTGGCATATGTAAGGGGCAGGGCACTAAAGTCAGGAACTGTGTTAGTTTTCAGAGAGTCCAAGTATTCAGGAAAGATGGTATCAGTTAGAAGGGCAAAAGTGAACAAGCTAAGAGAACATCATGCTGCCTTTTCTGTGGCACAGCCTGCAGGGATGTGTGGGACAGCTGTACTGATTTATAAGATGTTTGTACAAATCACAGGTCAGACCTCCAAAACTTGGCACAAGCCACGTATTAAACACACAGTTCTCTGGCTCTATAGGCCTCACATGAGCCTTTGAGCTAAATGTAGCTCTTTAAGTTTGATATTAATCTTCCGGTAAATGGTAAGCTTTCAGCCCTGGGGCTTGCTCTTTGCTTTGAAGGAGCAGTAAAAAGAGCAGGTGCCAAGCGAAGACAAATGGTGCTGCGAAATATGATTTGTTGCAAGAATGGCAGGGCAGACAGTGGGGTCAGGAAGGAGAGCAGAGGCCAAGCTGCAGCTCAGCACTTGGCATTGCAAAACCTCTGTGCACACTGGTCACTGTGCAGGCACCTGGGAGAGGGCTTGGGTCTACTTCGTATCTGCTTGTCAGACCTTGGCTACCGAGCTGAGGTTCTGAGGCCTTGTGAGGCATGCGGGAGTGGAGAGCAGCCTCTCATCATCTAGCCACCAGAGCGCCTCTTGCTCTGATGCTCAAAGTCCTCATTACCTGGAACAATAGAAAAACCCCCTGTTGATTGGGGTGTAGTTTGGGGACAAAATGCTTGGTCAGCATGAGGTACAAAACCTTCATGTGATGCCCAGTGCAGGAAAGGACAGGAAAGGAGCAAGCAACCCCAAAACAGAACCAAAGAATTACATGTGAATAAGAGGTCTCCTCAATTTTAAAATAGCCCACACATGCCCAGCAATAAAATACTTCAGAGAAACCAAGCAAGGTAGCAAACATCTGCAACCCTACTCACTGTGGAAGGCCTAGGCAGGGCCAGGCAGTGGTGACTCAAGCCCTTAATCCTAGCACTGGGGTAGGGGAAGCAGAGGCAGGCAGATCTCTGTGAGTTTGAGGCCGGCACAAGCTACAGACAGCCAAGATTACACACAGAGAAACCTTATCTTAACCCCCCCACACACAAAAAAAGAATGAATGAAACAAAACCACCACCACCCAAAAATAGAAAATAAGAAAAGGAGAAGGAAGGAAGAAAAGAAAGGAAAGGCAGCTGAGGCAGGAAGACTTAAGAGCTTGAGCCAGCATAGGCTACACAGCTCATGTTCTAGGCCAACCTGGCCAGACAGTGAGATCCCACCTCAAAAAGAAAAAGGAAATATAGTGGAAATGACTGCTATGTAGCCCAGGCTATCCTACTGCCTCTGCTCCTGAATTCTGTAGTCATGGATATACTCACTGTGCCTGGCTATTTTAGGTCATTTTTTCCCCTTCCAATGCTATTGGACCCAGTGCCTGTGAATATGAGCTTTGGTGACTTACTATTTTGGAGTTAATATACTTAAGATCAATTGTATAGAATTGGATACAATTTACTTATAAAATACCACATTACCACTCATGGTAGAGCACACTGGTCATCTCACTACCTCGGAGGCAAAGCCAACATCAGGAGAGCTCTAGGTCATCCTTAGCTACAGAGCAGATCCCTGGCCAACCTGGGCTGTATGAGATTCAGTCACTCACTCACTCACTCACACACACACACACACACACACACACACACACACACCACCACCACCACCGCCACCAACAACAACAAGAACAACAAGAACAACACAAACACACAGCAAAACTGAAAATTAAAAACCCACATATTTAACAATGTAACAGAAAAGACAATGTTTCCAAATATTAATAGCATTTATGGAAACAGATTATGTATTTTTCCCCTCATACTTTGTAAAATACTGAAATTAAGAACACGGATACATTATTTGTGTAATTAAAACATTTGTGCCATTTCTGCAAAAGGTCATTTCACAATGTAAAAAACACCAAAAGAAAAATATTTTTACTACTCACCCACCTCTTCCTGGATGGGAATGACATCAGCCTGTACACATGTGCCCTGGCCGAACCTAGTGTCACCCTTGTTTCTTTCCTCTTCCTCACAGCCCACATCTAAACTTATTACCAAGTCTGTCTTCCTACCCACACCTGCCTCCTCTGGGTCATATGGCACACAGGCTCTTGGCCTGCACCGTCCGCTGTGATACCAGCCTGCACTCAGGAGCCTCCCTCTTGATGTGCCACAGGCATAGCTGCAGAAGAGCACAGTGAGCACGCCCTAGAGAAGGAAGGACACCTGATGGGAAGGTGGGGAACAGGCTGCCTTACTCTCCTCACCTAACAGTGTTCCCTGAAAGCCCAGGGAAGGTGGGAGGGAAAATTTTTCTTTGATGCACCTACATTTCCACAGGTGGACATTGATTCTTTCTCAAACAGTCCCAGGACCTACCAGAGTTCTGATGCAGAAAAGGATAACCCAGTACTGCCTTCCCTCATGGGGACTGCGACAGCCTGATCTGACTGTTTCCAGGCTCCCCATTCTCCGCTAACACACACACTTATAGACCCTTCCCAATCTGGAGCTTGCTGTGCTCCATGAGGTCTTCTCCCTAAGCTCTCTACAGACATTCTCCTGCTGCTGAGACGCTACTCCCATTCTATGGCACCCTGCCCTCCATCTAGTCGACACCCAAGAATCTAGTCTACACTACAGAATGCTGCAGCATCAGCCTCCTAATACAGAATCTCAGTAGTGGTAGAGGCTGGTGAAAACCAATCCACAGATAGCCAAGCTATTCCAATGAAGACTCCATGATGGGAGGCCAGCAGCAATGAGTGTCCACTGCTTTCAGATTTCCCCATTGGTAACCCCGTCACTCATGCCAGCTCTCCATGAAGGCTGCCTTACTAACTAAGAGAATGCATCCCTGTTTCTCTCCTTCTACAGACTAAAAGGTAAAGCATGGAAGCTTTGCCTGTGGTAGCAGAACAATTCTTTAAGAATGACAATATAGGGCTGGGGATATGGCTCAGTGGTTAAGAGCACTGGCTCCTCTTCCAGAAGTCCTGAGTTCAAATCCCAGCAACCATATGGTGGCTCACAACCATCTGTAATGGGATCTGATGCTGTCTTCTGGTGTCTGAAAACAGCAACTGTGTACTCACATGTAATAAATATTTAAAAACAAACAAGAAAGAGAATGACAATATGATAATATAAACTATATACCATCACTGATGATCTGGCTTCTTAAGTTTGCAACATATTTCTAAAAGATGCAAACTACAGTGAGGTAACTAGAACACTAGACCAGCAGTTCTCAACCTGTGGGTCTCACTCAGCTCCTTTGGGAGTTGAACAACCTTTTCACAGGGGTGGCCAATCAGACATTTACATTATATAAATATTAGATATTTATATAATGACAAAATTATAATTATGAAGTAGAAACAAAAATGTTATGGTTGGGGTCACCACACGTGAGGAACTATAGTAAAGGGTCATAGCATTAGGAAGGTTGAGAACCACTACTCTAGACTCTTAGCTCTGATTTAGATTTCTGTTAGTCAATAGCTTTAAGTTCTAAATTCTAAAATACTTCCCAGCAAGGCAAACAACAAAGCATAGCTGAAGACTACTAGATTTCAAGCCTACACTAAACAGCAGCAAACAATTGGCCAGCAGAATAGAGACATGACTCTACTGGGCCACAGAGCTCCCTAAATCCACAGTGAATCCACAGTGCAGCAAAGCTACACAGAGCCTAAAGGCTGTCAACATTACCAGTTCAAACACAAAAACTCTCTGTGCCTGCTCCTGCTGGCTCTTACCGGAATGTAGTAAATGCCCATCTTCGGGGATTCATTGGCAGTAAGAAGCATTCCTAAAAATAAACACAGTGAGCAAGTTAAACAAGTAATGAGAAATAACCATTTCTACAAAATGTAAAATGTTTGAGCTGCCCTTTGGTCAGTCTTGCCTTTCTAGGCAAGGGACCTCAGTAGTAGGAGCTGCTGACTCCCTGTCTGAACTACCCAGGCTTTATGAGCTAAAGCCATGAGCAGGCTCCAGGGAGGTACTCAACTCTACACTAGATCTGGGGAGTTTCTGGTTTCATGCATAAAAAAAATACAGTATGAGAATAATAATGAAGAGAAAGGTTCCCCTCCTGGAGTCAGGAGCCAAGGAAGCAAAAGGCCCAGCATCAGAATTTCTGCCTTAAACTTCATAGCCAATAGCAGATCAAAATGATTACTGATTACAGGAGTGTTTTATAGAATTTCCCCCAAAAGACCCACATGTTAGGGTTGGAGAGATGGTTCAGTGGCTAAAAGCATTTGCTGCTCATGTGAGGAGCCAGGTTCAGTTCCCAGCACACACGTGATGGTTCACAATAACTCCAGCTCCAGGGAATCTGATGCTCTCTCCTGACAACTGTTGGCACCAAAAGTACATGCTGTGCACATTCATACATTTTGGCAAAACATTCACACACATAAACTATTTTTAAGAGCCATATGTCACTAAACAGCCCTTAGAGTGCCCTGATCATTTTAGGGAATTCTAAATGAATGAGCCATTAGAGAAATTAATTTTAGTCTCCATGGCATCCATATTTTAAGAAAGCAAACCAGGCTGGAGGGCAACTCTATCATTCAATAACGTAGTTCCTATAAACCAGAAACCTGTAATTTGTTAGCATTTAGCTACTTCATATCAAATATTAGATGGCTAAATTGCCAGCAAGTATCCCCAAATTTCTTGAAACACCCCCAAGGTGGCAAGATATTCTATAGCCAACATCTCCCTGACCTTTCACAAGGTAATGCAGAATCCTATAAGCTTGTATATAATCTCAGCAAGCATGGCACCCTTAAGTAAACATCACCAGTCCTATATAATTTGGAGCATAAAAACTCTACTTGAAACAGATAAAATAAAAAGGTTTCTTATGTTATCAAATAAACCATTAAGTAGTCTAAATACCACCCAACAAGTGAAAAAGAATCCCACCCTCTACTTGGGATCTACTGGGTTGCCTTCTTGCTGCTTCTAATGTAAAGTCAAACCAAATAGCAAAGGTGACTCCAAGAGCAGCACAAAAGCCACATAAAACTTAAGATCATGGAATTAATGTAGGCACTTTCTCTGATGAGCAGTAATTTTTTTTTTTTTTTTTTTTTTTTTTTGAGGAGACTGGCATTATGGGCAGCATTTCTACTCAGTCTCTCAAAAATGCTACTGGGTATTGTTCCTAAGAGAAACAAAACTGTTCAGAGAAGGAAAGGAGCCCAGCAACTGGAGTCAAAGACACTCTCCTCCAAGCACTGTGGTAGGTGAGAAAGCTGAGGGTCATAATGGGTATAACTTAAGCCCAAAGCAGGTCTTTCTTGAGTCCCTTTCTGCCAATGGCTCTGGACCTCTGGTCCTGTTTTAACAGGCTGAGGCAGACTCACACACGTATCATCTTTACTATGCCGTCATGTCATACACACTGGGTCCCAGAGCTGTGCAAAGGGCTGCCTGAGCAGCCAGAAAAGGACCAGAAAGGCAAAATCACTTCTCGATATGCTGAGCTGCCTTGCAAATAAAAGAAAAAAAAATTACTAAACAAGTGTCATAACTAGGTCTGAATTACTCCAAAAATGTGTGTGAAAAAGGAGGAGGTTTTGGCTTCTCTAAACTCTGACTAAGCACATAGTACTGAAGACAAAGCAGAGTGGAAGGGATGATGATGGGTAAAGTAAAGCCAGTGCAGAGCACAACCTCTGAGCACAGCAAAGAGCCCAAGCCAACTGGCGAGGCGGGCACACACCATAACATCGTCTTGTGAAACAATTACTGGCCTGGCTAGCATACTCCTCTAAGAGGGAAAAACCCACTCCTTGTCCAAACCACACATGGTAAAAGATTCCTGAACACACTGAACCAACTTTATTCTCCCCACACGGATGATCTGCTGAAATGAGACCTGACATGCAGAGCTTACAGTCTGGCTTCAGGTGTGTCCATGGTTTTTGTTTGTTTGTTTGTTTGTTTTTTCTCCCCCAAAATACAAGGTTTCTCTGTGTAGCCATGGCTGTCCTAGAACTAGGTCTATAGACCAGGCTGGCCTCAAACTCAAGAGAATGACTGACCTCTGTAAAATTAATTTTTATTTTCCTGGTGTGACTGTTATATTGGAGGCTTACTTTACTGCCTCTGTGCTAACCTAGGCCTAGTCCTGGAGGCTTTTAGCTTCTGTACAAGGCTAATCTAGGCTTAGAATGTTTACAGCCTCTGAGATTTACTGATGAATAAGCTCACCCTTTCTAGTTCTTCTGATCTCTGGCTAGCTGGCTCTACTCAACTGCTCTGGCTCAACGCCTCTTCAAGCTGACTGAATCTTCTTTAATCAGGCTTCTCTCAGTTTCTTACTAAATTGCTTTGCTTGGTCTCATACTAACTTTAGCAATATATTCTAATCTTCTGGTTTTCTCTGCAACCTATCTCTTTATTACTGTCCCAGTAAGACTGCCTCCCTTTTCTCTGCACTCTCTCTTAAGTAGCTTCCCTTTCCTCCCTCTTCTCATGAAAGTTGGGCATATCCTATTCTATCAAATCTTTCTCTGATTAAATCAATCAATTATATTTCACTTTCAACTGTGGGTACTTCTTTCTACAAACTAACTTTACCTTCATTGTTTAGGATTAAAGGTGTTTACTAAGGACATGTCTGTATACCAGACAAGGGGATTAAAGGTGTGTGCTAAGAGCTGGGCCACACTACAACTAGAAAAAGTTCTTTTCAGTAAATATTAAACTCTTGGGGTTCATAGTGTGATCAAATTTTCTGCAACATACCTCTGCTTCCCAAGTGCTGGGGTTAAAGGTACATGCCACCACACCTGGCTTGTCCATGATCCTTAACCTAAACACACTTCATCAAGCAGGCAGACCTCACTACTAAATTCAATCAATCCTTCACTGCTACTTTAGGTTCAGCCCGGGACAGAAAACAAGCTAAGTGACACCAGGAGGAACAACCACATATATTCAAGAGATAGACACTCTACCAGAAGACTGCTCTGATCAGCCTTATAAAAGTTAACATCATGAGGAAGAGGAAATGCGGTGTGTGTGTGCTGCGGGGAGGGCAGGAAGTATACACCAGAGTGAAGCTCCCTTGTAACTCTGCCACCCTTTCAGACTGTTCTTCCTTTATCTACCAATTCTTTGTCCTCCCCCTTTTCCATCCTCCTTCACTGGCCTCACTGAGTTTCTGTGTAGCCCCAAATCCACACAAAGGCATTTCAATACCTCAGCACCTTCCCTTCAATGAGCCCCTAAACTACCGAAGTGACCACACAGCCATCTGCATAAGACTCTGCAACTCTTACAAATGAAATGACAAGGTCCTTCACTGCCTGCCTCTCCTCTTTGGGAGCTTATATCCAGTGTTCATTTCAGAAGGTTCTAACCAAGGCCCTGCCATATCCCAGGCAGGTAACTAACCCTGGTAAATGACCCAATTCCTATGACTACTCATGGTGCAAGAAAGAGAGAGCAGGGTATGTTGTCAGCAGCCCACAATCACAGTACTCAGGAGGCTGAGGCTTGGGAATACTCAGGATCATGAGTTTGAAGCATGGTTGGGCCAGAAACTGCTTCAGGTAAGCTTCTGGAATATATAGGGAGACTCTCAATAAAACAAAATAAATAGGCAAACAATAAATAAATAAACAAACCCAAAAACCAGATAGAAAGAACAAATTGTGAACCATTGACTACACAGGGTTATAATAGGTAAGTGATAGACTTACATTTCCCACTCAGACTCAAAGCAGTGAGTCTGCTCCCTCCAGGCCCCAGCTACAAGGCTACAGGCTCTGTCTCAGGTTCTACCTGAGCATCAGTAATGCCTGTTCCTTCGACACTGCTGTATATAATCCTGTGAAGGCTCTCCATTTGCTCTTTCCCCACTGCTCTAAATGGAATGGCTTCTGCTATTTCCAGTCTCACACGTCCCCATCGGTGTTCATACCCACTCTGGCTTCTTCAGTGATCAATCTGTACTTAAGAACATTCTTACTTGCTTACCTAAACATATCCTATGGTGTAGCAGGTGTTGGAACTGTGGCAAACAATCACTACCCCTCGTTGTCACTGCCTAATACTTAAGTGCCAGAAACACACGTGCTGGCTTGCTCAACTCGGGGCACTATTTCGTGAGTACTGCAGGTCTAAGCCAGCCCACTCTCCGTGTGGGTCTTCTGGTGATAGATGGAGCCCAGCTGGTCAGGTGACCACTGGCACCCACCCGTCCTTTTGATTCAGCCCTTCTACAACCCTGTTCCTCTTCTGATGTTGTCTTTTTGGTGAATCACCTTGCCCACAAAGCCACTGTAATCCCATCCAATGACTGCCTTCCACATAAGACCCTGAAAGCCTCCCCTGCTCCTCTGCCCCACCCCCAACTTTGGTTCCTAACTCCCTGTAACACGCTGGCACAGTACTATCTGCATGTATGCAGTGGGACACTTTAGGCTTTCCTTTATACCCTGTCAGCAGAATTATTGCATGTGTCTGTCCTCAGAGGTCTCAGCTTGAGAGTGGGAGGGTTCTCTCTTCTCAGACCCCATTTGAGATCTGCCCTGAAGGTGCTGCTCAATTCTGAAACCTATCATATAATTTGCTGAACTGTACCTGATGCAGAGTATCCTCAAACCTTTATTACCAGGTGACTCCATCCTCCTTCAAATCTCTAACCTCAATTTCCACATGCCATTACTAATCACATAAAAGAATACACCAAAATAGCATTTCACCTGCCGCCTGCCTGCATTTAGTTTCTACTAATAGCTAGGCGGCCAGGCACTGAGTCATAAGAGCACCCTTTCTGAATCATCCATACCACTTCCTGTCCTTTCTTTCTTCCAAGTAGATGAAAAACTCAAGAACTGTCCTGACCAATCCAAGTGTTATCTTATGAAGTAAATGCAGTTAAAACTCCATCGCAGGAGTGTGAGCCTACCTGAGCTGGGATAGAGGCAAACATCATTAAGGTCATGTTCTGGCTCCAACGAAGTAAATATTTTCCCCTGAAACAGTAAGCAAAAAGTGAATTTTTTTTTTTTATTAAAATCATCAAAGACAGGTTCTAGCAATGGCACATAGAGAAATTAAAATGGAGACACAATCCAGATAGTGCCACATAAAAGAAAGAACCTAATGGAAAGAACTTATACTGGAAAATCTTATTTGTCTTATCAGCATATCAAATATTCTTGTTTTAGAAATTAGGAAACTGTGACAGAGTTGACCTGTTCAAAACAAAACAAAGCCTCAGAGTTGCCAGTGTACAGTAGAAGGCTTGAGGGCTAAAGGGAGGCTGCGCAGCAGTGCCACCAAACCCCAGAGACAATGAAGCACGACCCGGAATCCTGCAAGGCCAGAGCATCAGTCACTATACTGTGAGGCTCCAATATTCCACTTTAAGCGTGGGGAGATATCTACTGTACTTCTGAAAACTAAGAAGGCCCATGAATAGGCAGGAGTGGAAAAAGACAAGGAGAAAGAGAAACAAGGAAAGCAGGTCACACAAAGCCAGGTAATCTGTTAGCCAAGAGGAAGCGTTTAGTCTTAAGAAACAAAAGTACCAAAATAAAATTGATTGCTGTAATTACAGTGTGATGTCTTTAGATGGGGATGCTGACAAGTTCTGCCAGCTCTTGCAGTGATAAGTCATTACCAGAAGCCCGACACTAGGATGTGGTACTCCCAGGGCAGAAGTGGGTGGAGCCGAAGCCCAGGCAGGATGGTGATTTCGAGATTGATGAAAATCAGTAGCTAAGTTCTTGTTCAACACAAACAGTGACACTTGCCTAGCTAGCCCCCACTGAAGTAGGAAGGAGGGCAAGGAAAAGAAGAAAAGAATAAGAACTATGACAGACAGTTCAACAGAGACAAAAGGGGCCATTGGTACCAGAAAGCTGGGGCCAGGGAAACATAGCAGTAAGGGGTCTGGAAGGACATATCCAAACAGAACTAGTCTCTGGCTTAGGTAGAATGGGAGCCAGGTCAAAGGAACTCGTTCTTTATAGTATCTTGGAGTTCTCAGAAGTAAGAGCCACTGTGGTAGTATACAGAAAGTAGAGGTAGAATGGTGAGTTTAAGGCCTTCCTGGCTTACAAAGTGAGTTCCAGGCAATCTTATTTACAGTGAAACCATCTCTAAATAAATACAGTGTATGTACTGATACAATTAAAAATAGTGAGTCTACTTATGATTATTGGTGTTGTTATTACTATTATTTTGATCTCACTGTACAGTCTCACTGCATAGTCCAAGCTGGCCTCAAACTCTTGGTCCTCCTGCCTCAGTCAGCCTCTTAAGTGTGGAAGACATAGATAGGCAAGTGCACCCTGCACAGGTAAATACTGTTTTTCTGGCCAGAAAATTCATTGATCTAAGATATGAAAAGTCTCCCAGGAGCCCTCAAACCCCCAAACTCAAAGCCTACAAATCAAAAAGTTTAACCCCTGCAAGCATCCAAGAATTTAGGAGTGCCTTGAGCTAGTCATCTGCTGCTAAGTTAAACAGTAACTGGCCGGGATACTCTACAAGGAGGGCTGTGAACACCAAGACAGAGCCAGAGGAATAAAGTAAGGTAACCACTGCTGGAGATTAAAACACAATTCTTAGAAATAAACTCTTGAGAACTTTTATTTTTTATTTTATATGTATTAGTGTTAGCCTGAATATACAGCTTTGCAACATATGCATGCAGTGCCTGAAAAGGCCACAAGAGGGTGTCTGATCCTCTGAGAGTAAAGCTACAGAAAGTTGTGAGCTGCCATGTGGGTGCTGAGAATTGAACCTGGGCCCTGAAAGAGCAGTCAATGCTCTTAACCACTGAGCCATCTTTCTAGCCCCAAAATTCAAAATTTAAAAAACTCAAAGTACTGGCTAGAAAAGCCGCAGTGACAGGTAGCTGGACTGTGCCTGACCTACCAGTCAGTACCTTACACCAAACACAACAGTGCCTGTAGTGCCTCAAGGAAGTGAGTGGAGGGCATAGGCCTTCTGCCTAGTGTCATCTCAGGACTGTTTTTAAGTTAACCCTTTAGCTTATAGAATTAATGTATATTTTTAAATGAAAATCATTAAGAGTCTAGAAGGCTGAAGAGATGGCTCAGCAGTTAAAACACTTACTGTTTTTTCCAAAGTACCTGAGTTCAGGTCCCTCCGCCCTGGTTAAGGCAATTCACAAAATGCCTTTAGTTCTTGTTCCCAAGAGGTCACCTAAACAATGTAGCAGACATATAGATTCACACATACACATGAATAAAACTTCTTTTATATCCTTAAAAGAAAGTAAGAGGAATAATTGCTGTACTGAATTCATTTCACTGATATAATGAAGTTACCTTCAGTTCTCTTAAAATGGTTTTGAGACGAGTCTCACCTTAGCCCAGGCTAGCCTTGAACTTGATCTTCCAACTTAGTTCGGAAGCACTGAGATGACAGGCATGAGCCATCACATCCAGCTAATACTTAGATTTTAAAACAAAACAAAACAAAACAAAAAAATTGAGCCTAGGCATAGTGGGACCCACAGCAAATCTGATGCAATCCTGCGCTATATAAAGCCTGTCTTTAAAAAAAAAAAATGGGGTTGGAGAGGCTGAAGAGATGGCTCAGTGGTTAAGAGCACTGGCTGCTCTTCCAGAGGTCCTGAGTTCAATTTCTAGCAACCACATGGTGGCTCACAACCATCTGTAATTGAATTCCTCTTCCGGTGTGTCTGACGACAGCTACAGTGTATTCATATAAAGTAAATAAAATCTTTTAAAAACACCTTTAAATAGATGCAATAAAAGCAGAAGGCAGATTAAAATCAGCAATACAGAACTGTGTTACTTTTAAAATAACATTGGAAGTCGAGAGAAAACATTACAATATTCTTAAGAAAACACTACCTGAAATAAAATGAAACAAAGCTAGCCGGGCTTTGAAGCACACACATGTAGTACTATCAATTGGGGGTACTGAGGCAGGAGGATCACAAGCTGAAGGTCTGCCTAGGATAGAGTGAGTTCAAGACCAACTTGGGCAGTTACTGAAGCCCTTCTCTTGAAATAAAAAGTAGAAAGACCACTAAGGATGTAACCCCATAGTACATCACTGACTAAGCAAACACAAGGACATGGGTTCAATCCCTAGAACTACCACCAAAGAAAGACAGACAGACAGACTGACCAACATACGACATTACTTTAAAGGTACTCATTATTTCTAGACCCTGCTTGTTTGAGATGGGGCCAGGGTATGAACTGGGGACATGCACTGACTCTAGAATGGAAGACAATCAGCAGCTCCCACAACTGCTGGGGTGGTAAGTGAGCCAGCTGAAAGGTTTCAGGATGGAGCCAGCAAGCTAGCTCAGCAGGTCAAAGTGTTTGCTGTGCCACCTGAATTCAACCTGGAACCCACAGTGGAAGAATAATAACCAAGCTGTCCTCTGACCTTCATGTGTGTTAAAGCACATAGCCATCCTCACAAGTAGCAGTAATGAAAGAAAACCAAAAAGGTGGGGGCAAGACCGAAAGGCTCTTCAGAGGTAGATTCCCTTTCACAGTAATTTTCTCGATATCTAACACATGTCCAATAAAATGTGTGCCAGGGGCCTGGCAACAAGGTAAAACCCCTAACCAACAGCCTGATGACCTGAGTTCAACCCTCCTCATGGATGCACATAAATACACATAAATCAGGATGCTCCTTAACTGGAGACAGGCTCATGTCAGCTTTACCCAAACACAGACATGTCCTGACCCAAAGTGACTGACCTGCTGGTTCCCAGAAGGCTACTCAGCACCCCTTCTCAAGGCCCCACAGAAGCCCCGAAGCACATGGAAAGAGAAGAAGCACTGGGAACAAGCACGGAAAACAGGGAGCAGTTTCAGTAGAAAGTACGTACGGAGTCTTTGTTCCACATTTTGACAATTCTGGAATCTGCAGACAAAACCAAATCTAGTGAATCCTGGAAATGAACTGATTTAATGGGCAGCCCATACTGGTGATCCTTAACTAGCAATGGCTTATCTGAGCGAAGATCATATAACAACACCTAAAAGAGAAAAGTTAATTCTAGTCAAGAAAGCAATTTCCAAACAACACATTTAATACAGAATAATGGGCAGCTCAGCTACTAGAGTGCTGACCCAATACCCACCAAGTTCATTCGAGCCTGGCAAAACCAGCCATGGTGGCACATGCCAGTAGTCTCAACTCTTGGGACATGGATGCAAGAAAATCAGGAATTTAAAGTCATTCTTGGCTACATATCAAGTATGAGGCCAACATGGAGTATAGGAGACCCCTCCCCTCCTCACACACACATACACATGAAGAAAAAATGTAAAACATTAAAAGTTGGAATGATGACTGCCATCTACTTCATAACCTTCTAAGAACATGACAAACATTTAATCAGGGCCTAACACGAAGCTCTTGGAACAGTTTTACGACTTTAACCCTAGGAGTAGTTTTTAGGTTCACTAATTTGACAATTTGTGATCTATACTGAGAAAGAAACAGATGTTCATAAAAATGTTTCACTTGTTAATTAGCAAATCTGAGGCCTAGAATAGAGCAGATACTGCTGCAACAAGTGACCTCGAGTGAGCATGGTAGCACACACCTCTGGGAGGCAGAGACAGGCAGATCTCTGTGAATTCAAGGCCAGTTGCTTTTACACAAAGTTCTAGGCCAGCTAGCGCTATATGTCAAGACCCTGTCTCGAAAGAAAAAGAAAAAAGAAGGCTCCTTGCATGTATACATCTTGGAAATATTAGTGAACACATTTTTTACTTGCAGGATTCCTAGGGTCTTTAAAATATGTACTTAAATCCACTGAAACTCTCAGAGTGGAAGGCTCGTAGAATTACAAATTTGGGCCACAGACTCTGAAAATGCTGTTCCAAACCCCTATCAGAATGTCTGAGGACTGACTACCTTGATTCAACTCTAACGCCAAAGGACTAGACCAATCTTCCGAGGTGCTAAAAGGATCTAGTATTCTGGAACACCCTCTCCACTCCAGCCAAAAGAGAAGAGCCTCACTCACTATCCCAAGTGCCTCCAATACTCAAAATACTGGCTCACATGTGACATTTACCTGCCCTGTGGATGTTCCAACTGCCATGCTCAAGGCTCCATTAAATTTCAATGCAGAGATGGTGGGTAAGCTGTTTATTCTGAAAGGCAAATGTTTGTCTTCTGTGACTAAGTACAAGTAACAGGGTCATTTATCTTCACTTCAAATCTAACAAGGAAAATCATATTTCCAGCTATTTGTTTACAGTCTAACTACATCAAAACTTTCATAATAAAAAAGACACATCCCATACAAATGTAATCCCAAAGTCTACTTTCACCTTCCGTTCTATTCAGACAATAGAACACTGTTTTTAGAAACCTCTCCAAGGTGTGTGTGTGTGTGTGTGTGTGTGTGTGTGTGTGTGTGTGAGAGAGAGAGAGAGAGAGAGAGAGAGAGAGAGAGAGAGAGAGAGAGAGAGAGAGAGAGAGAGAGAACATCAGGGGTCAACATCAGATATCTGCAATCCATGTGTGCTTTGGGATATAACACTCAGTGATTCTGGAGCTTGCTAGTCAGGGCCCCCCAGGGATCTCCTGTCTCCGTCTCTCCAGATCTGAGATTAGTAACTGGTTTACATGGATGCTGGGGATCTAAATTAAGTCGCACAGCTAGCACTTTACTGAATGAACCATTTTCCCAGCCCCAAAACATCCCTATCATTACTTAGGGAAACAACTTATCTTGGGATATGGGTGAGTATACTTACTTCTGATGTAAAATCAAATTCAGAGGCAAGAGAGATAGCTCAGTGGTTAAGAACACGTTCTGCTTTTGTAAGGAACTCAAATTCAAGTCCCAGCATCCAAGTCAGGTAGGTGGTTCACAACTACTTGTAATCTTTGCTCTCTGTAGGCACCTGTACTCATGGGCACATACACACATACCCTCATAATTGAAAATTGTTTTAAAAATAAAATAGATCAGCCTCATTCATCTAAAATAAAAGACTAAGATCTAAACCTCTATGGTACTGAAGAACAGAAGGTACAGCTACAATTCTAGAATATGCTTCTTGTGCACCAGCTATGAACACTAGAAACAAAAGACTGAGGTGGAAGAAAAGAGAAAGAGATTCGGTCAGAAGTAGACAAGAGCTGGCTGTGCTAAGCAGATTCACGCCTGCAATCCCAGCACTCAGGAGGCCGAGGTAGGGCTGCACAGTGAGATCAAGTCCCACAAAGAGAAGTGGACAACAGCTCTGCTTCCAGCTCTTATGGGCCCTGAGTCCAGGAGATGCCCGGAGCACTATCAAGCCTCTCCTGCCACCTACAGCCTTCGCCTGGAGCTGCACTGAGCACTGGAGCTAGAAAGGAGGCTGCTCCTCCTCAAAGTCTCCATCAGGTACCTACTCTTCAAAATGAACTTCAGGATAACTTTTCATACACAATTATTTTCCTACTCCTCCGAGGCTCATTTCTTTTTCTCTTCTCTTTTTTAAAGATTTATTTATTTATTATAACTACACTGTAGCTGTCTTCAGACACACCACACCAGGGCATCAGATCTTATTACAGATGGTTATGAGCCACCATGTGGTTACTGGGATTTGAACTCAGGACCTCTGGAAGAGCAGTCAGTGTTCTTAACCACTGAGCCAACTCTCCAGTCCCCAAGGCTCATAATTTCATAAGACAATTTTATCACTTTCTTCAGAAAGGTAAAGAAATCCTTCAACAATGTACAGTTTACGTTATGAGACCTTTTCTACCATCCCCTCCTCCTCCTGGAGAATTTCTAATAAATCCCAAATTCACTGACTTATGCACGCTATTTCCTAACCAGCCTACGTAACTCTCCCATCGGTTCTTCCTGGTTTCCAGGTGGGCCGGCTGACTTCCTCGGGCAGACAGTCAATCAGGAAAAGGAATGACAGCCCGCTCTAGCCGCATTTCTAACTTCTCCACCTTCTAGAATTTACTAAAATAACACAAGTGACAAGCTACAAGGTTTGTATAAAAAACATAAAACTAAATTTAAAAAATACAGGAGCTAGGGAGATAGCTCAGAGTTTAAGAACACTGGCTGCTCTTTTAGAGGACCAGGATTTGATTTCCCAGAACCCCTCCATAACTCCAGTTCAGAGGACTCAACACCCTCTTCTGGGCTTCATGGGTACCCGCACTTATGTGCAGATACAGGCAAACACATATAATTAAATAAATCTTTCAAAAAAAAAAAAAGACAAAACAATAAGATCACTTGAAACTGAATCAGCAGAAAAAAAAAAACCAACATTTTTTTTAACATTTTGGTATGCTTCTGTTTTTTTTCCCACGACAATAAACACACATGGTCATTGACTTTTATAAAAATGTTACAAAAAACAAAAACAAACAAACAAACAAAAAAAAAAAAAAACCAAAGCCTCTATGCATATGTTTTTCTTTCTCACTGAAAGATATACCTAAAAATGTATATTTATATGCCCTTCCCTACATAAACATTCTTCAGAGACTAAGTCTCAAAAGCTGAATACTGAGTATGTCATTGATGGAGAGTTTTTCTTTTACAAAACACATCAAATTAAAGTACCTAACAAAACATCGCTTTCTGTACATAAAGAACTCACCAAAGTCTCTGGTAAATACAAAAGTACTAGGGTAGGGACTGGGTGGTGTGATCCCAGTACATAGGAAGAAAAGCATTAGGAGTTGAAGGCCATTCTCAGCCAGCCAGTGACTTTGAGGGCAGCCTGAAGCTTATGCTGATTTAAGAAGGAAAAAGAAAATCACTTAAGCATCAGGTAGCTTTAGTTAACGGCTACCTCTGTTCTTTCTAATAACAACAAACTGGAGTGGTGTCTGTGTGCCTACTATGAACCAGATACTCAGGAGACTCCCTTAAACCCAAGAGTTATAGCCCACACAGCCAGGGGAGAGCCTAGCTCAAAGAACGAATGGGCTAGAGAGGACTCAGTCGGGCCAGCCATGAGGCACTTGCTCTCAAGCCTGAAAACTGGACCCACAGGTAGATGGAAAGATGAGACTTCTCAAAGTTGTGCTCTGACCTCTGCATACATGAAGGTGCCCTGCCCATGAAAGACAATCAATTGATCAAACAAACAAATGTAATACACTGAAAAGAAAGGGAAAGGAGGAAAGAATGGTGAGGACCTGCTAGGGAGGTGCCTTAGCTGAGGACAGGGAGACAGTGTCCACTCAGTAAGGTGGTAGACGCTTACATTTGCTTATACTACATGTTAATATATTAGGTTTTCTATAACACAATTTAGCACGAACCCTAGAAACTCAGGTTCTAAATGCTTGGGAACACTGAACTGCAAACACTGAATATGCTCCTGGAGGCTCTGGTTGGCCAAATTCTGCTACAAAGCACATGGGCTTCTGCTATTTTCTGTTTCAGAAACTGCTTAGCATCTTTTGTTATACTAAATATAATTATTTTCAAGATATTTTATTACAATGCTAAAAATCCCTTACCTCAAAAGAACAAAAAAATTCAGTTCAAAATGTAAATCAATTTTCGTTTAGTATTTCAACCAGATACATACAGTGGTGCACACCTTTAATGTCAGAATTTAGCAGGCAGTGGCAGGCGATCTCCCAGCTCAAGGCCAGCCTGATCTACACAATGAGGATGACCAAGGATACACAGTAACACTGTCTTGAAAAAAATCATAAACAAAAACAAAGTACTCCCATATTTCTAAAGACCAAGTTACGGTGGCCTTTTCTGTACTTTTCCTTATACTGTAGTATTGCATCTCCTATAGCCGCTGCACTTGAAACAACCTTAAGATTTCTTATCAGTGACTCCTACATTCTGTTTGCTTTAAAATAAAACAAAATAGTGTGAACACACCCAGGAGTGTACCGGGAGGTCAGAGAACTCTGTGAAGCCGGTCTTCTCTTTCACCTCTGGGGGCTCCAGAGACTGAACTCAAATCATCCAAACACTCAGCAGGCAGAAGCGGGTAGAATTTGTGATATGAGGCCAGCACAGTGTACACAGAGTTCTAGGCCAGGCAGGGCTGGAGTGAGACTGTTTCCACAGAAAGAAAAAAACAAGAAACGACAACAAAAAAAAGAGAAACAACGCCAAGATGTGACGCTAAGGGCACAGTGAACACAAAGCACACATCTCGGCATAATTCAAAGACAAATCAATGCTTAGGAGAGAAAATTAACCTCTCTGCTTTTATGGAATGAGTGAATATCTTTAACATAACGATTATTCTTAGCATTATTTTCTTAGTACTAAATATACTAATTTTTTTTTTTTTTAATGCTGATGGTTAAAACAATATGGCAACGGAAGAGCTGGCTCTGAGGGGAAAGCACAAACTGCTCTGAGGGGAAGCAGAATTTGGTTCTCAGCACCCACACTGGGCTGCTCACAACTGCTTGCAACTCAAGCTCTGCCTCTAGGAAGCAGTGCCCTCCTCTGGCCTTTTTAGGCACCCAACTCATGCACAAGCATGCACCTTATACAACAACAAAAAAACTTAAATGTTCTCTACTCCATGTCATAATTAATGAAGGTGATTATCATTTTAAAATAAACCCCAATAGTAATCAAGAAAAATAAATGTTTCCATTGGCACTTTAAATGTAACAGTTTAAAACAAACACAAGTTATTTCTTAACACAGAGGAAGATTTATATACTGGAAAGATATATCTTTCTAATTCTGTCATTCTTTGTTTTATACTGAGTTGTTTGCTACTGTGGCACTGAGGACTGACCCTGAGCCTTGCATTCTCCACAGGCACGCTTCTGCTGAGCTGCATCAGCTAACTGAGTTAAAGATGCTCCATAGAAACATCTTTTCAAAGGAGTTATGAATTCCCATCCTAAAGGAAATCATACAGAACTCTGCAATAATTAAGAGGGCCCTCAGTGTTATTAGAGCCTGTCACATAAGACGCTTCACCCTCCCACATGGCATCAATGGATGGTGTGCAAACTCCCTCTGAGGTGCACATGGATTACTGAAGAAGCAGTGGATATTAAAAGCCCAGAGAAAGGCTTTTCTGAACTGACGGCAACAGATAAGCCTGGAGCAAAGACCTGCCTGAGGGTGGTCTGCCTATTCATCCTACAGCAAATACCTGGGCAGTGGTACCAACCTGTGCCAGCCCACACTGGTAAGTGAATGAGAAAGACACTTTCTTCTTACCTAATTCAAGCTGCTACCTCCTGTATAACAAGTCTTTTTTTTTTCCTCTCTCCAAGTATGTACTACTCTCTAATTGTTCTAACTGTAGAAATGTGACCAAAAAAACAAAAGAGCAAAAAATCAAAAAAGCCAAGAAGACAAGACAAGAGAAAAAACCCTTGCTTCCTTAGCATTCAAAGCACACCTTCTCACCTGCTAAGAGTAATGGGCCCTGCACAGTCACCAATCTTGTGGGACTGAAAACTAAAAAAAAAAAAAAAAAAAAAAAAACCACCCTGCTCTGAGCAGTACTGGAGAGAGGGAATCTTGGCTTGCCCACCAGCTTTATAGGACAACAATCCCAGACACCAGTTTCAGATGTGAGTCACAAAGATTTTCATCCTCTGGCAATTAATTTCATACTGACATGCTGACCTAAATCTGAAGGCTGGTTGACAATTGACTGAAATTGATTGCCACTTACTCTGAATCCGCTGTGACACTATTTAACGCACAGTCTAACATGCCAACTCTTTTTCTTACTCTTGGATCCCAGCATTCCACTCGACCCTGAACAGAGAAAAAATACAGTTAAGTAAAAGCTGCAACTAGAAAACTTGTGAACATTTACCAAAAATAAGATTTACTACTACTAGTTCCATGCAGAATCAAAGCTTAGCTTTTAACCTGTAATCCTGGCAGAGTCGGTATTTCACAAGGTAACTTACTTTTATAACTAAGAAAAACAAAAAAGTACCAACTATACACGTGACCCTTAAACTGGCTCCTATGGGAGGAAGGAGCAATAAAGACATTTATATTTTATAAAAGAGGCCTGTCCCTGGCTGTCCTGGAACTCAATTCTGTACACCAGGCTGGCCTTACACTCAAGAGAGATCTGCCTGCCTCTGCCTCCTAAGGTGGGATTCAAGGCATGCTTCACCATTCCTAGTGCCTAGCTTTTTTTTTTTTTGAGACAAAGACTTTTATAGCCATGATCAGTTATCACTCACTATATAGACAAGGCCACCCTTCAGCTTCTAACTCTCTAACACCTACTCCCAATTGTTGGGATATGGTTTACCATTCTCAGCTTGAGTCCTTGTTTTTAAATCTTATATTTCAAATATTTAGGCATGAAATGTCATAATGTTCATGATTTACTTTCAAATGGCTCAGAAAAATCTTTAAAAAAATTTTTTAAAGGAATGTGTGGAATGCAATCACTGAACTATTTTCAACATGCCTAAAGGAGCAATTTTCTTAAATACATTAAAAGCTAAAGATTGATTAATAAATTGGTTTGACTGATTATCTGACTGGCTTACAGATTTAGACACAGATAGGGACCAAACCTAGGTCTCATAATGCTAGGCAGGTCTCTATTTTAAACTACATATATATGTATGTCTGTATATAGGAACGAGTCTGTGGGTGGTGGACACCAAATTCAAGTCCTCTATAAGAGCAATAATACACTTGTAACTGCTGAGTCACTCCAATCTCCAGAAAATATTTTTTGAAATGAAAAATAGCTCACTGGGTAAGAAGACTGGCTGCCAAGCCTGACAACCTCTGTGCAATCCCCAGGACTCACACCGAATCAACTACAATAAGTTGTTTTTTTTATCCCTATAAGCACAGTAGCACATGTGGAATACACACACACACACACACATTGAATAATGTAACAAGCAAATGACATTCTAAGGAAAACTGAACTGTAAACAGATGAAACGTGTTTCAGTGTGAGCACGCACTAACCTCTATTGTTCCTGTGGCGAACAAGCCATGCACTGCATTTATGTCACAAACATTGTTCTCCCTAAACAGTAATGCAAACACAGGGAAAGTGTTAAGGAGCATCTAGTTCAGGGGAAGAGGCACTTAATGAACACTCTAAGTCTGTAGTGCATCATAATCCTGTGGAGAGAAACATGCAGACTCTTACCCACAAATGAAATGCATTGAGACATGGGTGAGCTAAAGGCTTGGCTCAGAGATATAGAGCCCCGATACCCCCAGGGTGACACTACCTGCTGGATACCAGACAAGAGAGGCCCTGCTTCTGAAATACTATTCCACCACAAGAAAAAAGGCCCTTCTATTTTCTTCCAAGGCAAGGCAGCATTCTTAAGAACACAGGCCAACACTATGGCAATCTCAAGACCTGGATGTGCAAACAAAGCCTCATTTCTTATTCGTTGGAGTGAATTTTGACCTACCTCAATGGGTAATGTGAGGATTAAATCAAAGAACAAAATGCTCCAGTCCAGAGTACCAAGGATATGTAATAAATAACAGGTTATGAACAAATTTAAGTAGCTGAAGAGCAGGTAATTTTTCATTAGGAAATAATGTATTATGAAGTTACAAGTTTTAAACATAAAAGTATTTTAAACCAGGGCAGAACAAAACCATCTCGCCAGCTTGGGGTTTTTAACCACTCCATGTTCTCCTTTCAGAATCCTCTCATAGAGAAAAGGAAGTTAGTAAACTCTGTATGTACAGATGGGCAGCCAAGCTGCAGGGCCCTGGACAAGCCACCTACCCCAGTGCAGTTGCCCCCGTGCATGGGAACAGTGCGGGCCCTGGCAGAACCTGCTGTCACTGTTAGCTGACACAGGTAGAGGGCGTCCACTCATCTGCGCATGTGACGGTAGGGTGGCTCCTGAAGAACTTCTTTTTGAATAAAAGTGCACCTGAGCATAGTAGCACTGGCTGTCATCTCAGTACTGTGGAGGCAGAGACAGGAGGACTAACGCAAGCTGGAGACCAGCTGGTCTATATTAAATGCTAGGCCACACAGGGGGTGAGACACTGAAACACTGTCTCAAAAGGAACCAGAAAGCAAAATACATGCAAAAGAGCAAGTATAAAACTATAAAATTACCAAAAAGGCTTTTTTTAAAAAAAAAAAAAAAAAAAGAAAAGAAAAGGTAGCTTTGAATGTGTAGCAAAAGGAAAAAGCAAAAGCAACTAAAAATTTGTATGTTTACTAATAAAAACATCAAGAATAAAATTTTTTAAATTTCTACAAATTGAGTGTGGCAGTATATACCTTTAAGCTCAGCACTTGGGAGGGAGACTCAGGCTGATCTCTTGGCATTCAAGACCAGCCTAGTCTATACAGTGAGTTATATAGGACAGCCAGAGCTACACATGAAGAGACCCTGTCTCAAAAATCCAATTCACTAGAAAAAAGTAACACAAAACAAATCATAGATGAAAACTTAATACTAAAAGTAAAAATAATAAACTGAGTTTTAAAAAATTGGTTCAAAGTTTTGTTATTGTAGTTTTAAGACAGGGTCTCTGTATAAAATACTGGCTGGCCTGGTCTCTATTGCCCTGGCTTGCCTGAAACTTGCTATATACACCAGGCTGGTCTTGAACTCAGAGATCCCAATTCTGCCTCCTGAGTACTGGGATTAAATTACAAGTCTTCTTATATAAGAACTTAAACTTTTAAGAAATCATAGGGCCAGGTGGTGGAAAAGAAAAGAAACTGAACAATGCCTTCAGTTCTAATTAAGAACATAGTTAATAATAGTCTTTTAAATGACTGCCCAGGATGCTGGTTTAATCCAACTAGGTCATTTGATAACAACACGAGCCTCTGGCTCCATCTCCTGGGCAAAACGTGTAGCATTAGAACTTAAGTACTCACGCGGCGTCAGTCTGGAGAGGATTCAGGTACCGCCCTTGTTCTAAGTTTAATCTATAAACTTCAGAGCTGCAACGGACAAAGAGAACCTGGTGAACTACAAACACTTTCCTGGGAGGAAGTATAGACTTCAGAAGCTCATGCACAGCTCTCACAAGCCCTCACTTCTCTTTGAAAAGCTGATAAAAGCTTACTCTCTCTCTATATATATATATACACTTTGTTCAGAATTTGCCACATCTCAGTGGTTAAGCCCAAGTTCAGTTCTCAGCCCTCTCAGACTGCTCATAACCATCTGTAACCCAAGCTCCAAGGGATCTCCTTCCACAGTCCAGCAGTACAGTGACTGGCTGCACTGCCATGCGGAGGATCTGAACTCAGGTCCTCATGCTTGCAGAAAAGAATTTCACCCACTGAGGCACATCCCCAGTCCCCTAAGTAGGTTTTAACCCATGTCTACAACTACATATGCCATAAGTGACAAAATGGCCCAGAGACATTCATCACCGATACTGAACAAGACAAAAAAAAATTATAATACCACCCTCTAGAAACTACTTATCAACACATAGGCTATTATATATATATATATATATAAATATGCATGTAAATTAGTGCTAATCCCTTTTTCTAAGATTGATTCCCTTTCACAGTAAAGATACATCAGTTTCTCTATTAAGGACACGAAGTGGATAAAGTCTACAAGTAATCTAAGAAGAGAAGCCAGCTAGCTGTGTGGGAGAAGACAGCAAAACTAATCTGATCAGTACCTTGCACCAACGAAGTACAAGTCACAGGACGGATAGTGGTAAGAGAAGTCTCTGCCGAACTTGGGAATTCTGGTTTTGTAGTAAAAGCCTGATTGTGAGTGAAATTCAATGTATCTGTCGTTATGTAAGAAGACAATCTGAAAAGGAAACAATCAAGGTTTGTTTGCTTAACTTTTGTCATTACTAAAACTACCCAAGCAAGAAAAACTCCTATCTCCCCCAATCACTCTGCACAAATATACAGATGTGTGTACATATGTACACATTTAGCATATGACAGGTGTTTGTGAAAAGCTAACATAGTATTTAAATGCAAACCTATCAATACTAGAAAAAATAAGTTATAATATCACCATACCAAAATCCTGGATAAGAAGTTATGACAGCTAAAAAGAACAATCTGTGCCTCATAGTTGGAGGAACTGAAGCCAGAAGGAAAAGCCACTTTAGGTACAAAGTTCAACTTTCTTCTAAGATGCATGTGACATTAAAAAGCTTGTTTTGTTGAAATCCTTTTAACTGGCGAATACTTAAGAGCACCACACACTTCCCATCACTCCAATTTTAAGTTGCAAAAGGGCTTCCCTAACAACTGAAACTACTGAAGATGACCACGAACAGTCAGACTGACAGATAGCATTAGGAAAAGTCAAGTCTATTCAGTTTTGCTCAGACCTACACCAGAGCACGCTACAACCTCTCACTGAGTTACAAGAACTGAACAAACTGTTAGCTTTCTTAGCTTGTATAAATAAGGAGATGAAGGCAAACATGCCTAGGCTAACATCAATAACCAGAACCACAGGTCGAGACCAGGTACCTAACAAAGGGTGACTGTTACTTTAGAATAAAAGTCAGGCCTGTGACACTGAGAACCAACTTGACGTTAGGTTAACCAAAAGTTCGCTCCCATTTTTTTTTTTAAAGATACCACACATCATATAGGTATTTGGTCAAAAGTCGACAGAAAATGACATATTATTACCTATTATTACAGTGATTTTTAATTTAATACTGGGAATATCATAAAATATTTATTAGAAAATAAGTTTCAGAGCTGGAGAGACAGTTCAGCAGTTAAGAGCACTTGCTCTTTCAGAGGACCTGGGTTCCGATCAGCAGCTTGTAATCACCTGGGGACCTGACGCTCCCTTCTGGCCTCCAAGGGCAACTGCACACACACACACACACGGCATTCACTGACATAGACACACGTGCATATAAATAAAAATGAAAAGTAAATTTACTTTTAAAAAGTAACTCCTCACTCAACTCTTGAGCACAGCAAGTACAAGCCAATGCTACAAAACATACCTTTGAGTAGTCATCTGATAAAACCTCAAAGGTGACAACTGAAAAATAACAGGAAAATGTAGTTATCAACCAGTGTTCTAACAAAACCACAAAGTTCACGTGAGGATTCTATTTGGTTTTAACTGGTGAATAGTCATACACAAAGGCTGACAGTCCTACCTTTCATACGACAGAAAGAACATTCTCACTAATACTAAGTGGAAAGTCATTACTTTTATCTAAGTTTTTTAAAATATAATTAAAGTAAATTTAGAATGATTCCTAAAACTTTTTGCCATAGGTTTTGCTGAAATGTTCTTAATAGTGTTTAAGACTTTCAAACACAAACTAAAGAGTAGCCTTTAAAATGCTGCTTTAAGAAGGGTCCCAGGCTGAGCGGTCACATGGTGGTGCAGGACTTCACTCCTAGCATTTGGAAGGCAGAGGAAGGAAGAGCTCTATGACTTTGAGGCCAGTCTGGTTTAGATGATGAGTTCTAAACCAGCCATGACTACAAAGAGAAACCCTGTCTCAAACAAACTGGAAGAAAACAGGCAACAGTGTTTTTTTTACTCTAAAAGAGCAGTTTTTAATGGCATACAAAGTCTCTGTTTTCTAGAAGTAAGGGTGAGACCAGAATGATATATATGCTGGTGATTCTGCACAGCACTGTATCCCATTAAATCTTTCCCAGTGATCCTAAACACTGGGCTAATGGATAAAATCTAAACCCTGCCATTTTAACTTGCTGTCTATAGAATTCTAGAAATGACCCCTGTGACCTTTACAGGCTGCAAGGTCCGTCTGGTGACAGTAAGGGTGGAGCCTGTGAGTTATTGATGCACTGTTCCCTGAGATGTTATCCTGTATGACAAAGAGGAAGATTTATTTAATCATATGAATCTCTTAAAAGAAGAGGTCTCTCAGAGCTGGAGATAGGACTCGGTGGCTAAAAGCTTTTGTTGCTCTTCCCGAAAACCCAGGTTCAAGTCCCAGCACCCACATACAGCTCACCACCTGTAACTCCAGTCCAAATGGAAAAGATGACCTTTTCTGGCCTGCTGTGGTATCAGGAACATGCATGGTGCACAGATAAATATGCAGGCAAAACACCCATACACATAAGATTTCAATTTTTAAAAAACGGGCTAAGAAAGAAGAGGATTTGAGATCTCTAGCTGGGGCAGAATGCTGGCAACCTTATAAAGCAAATGGGGTTCAGCTGAGACCCAGAAAGTAAGTAGACCCCACCATTCAATCCCACAGCCATAACATTTTTGAGGTTGGAAGCCTACTCTAGACCAGCCTTAAAGATGAGAGCCCACCTGGTCAACCCCCGAGGGCAGCTCTGTGCAGAGCCCAGAGCGTGGCCAATGCGGTTGCAGTCTGTAAAGTGCAGCACCATATTAAACTACTTAATCTACAGCAACCAAAACCTACTACACAGCCCACTCCCACTTTAAAGAGCAGTGCAATGGACAATTATGAAAAGCTATTTTTGAGCTCAGAGTTGGCCTCTTACCTTCAGAATCCAAGCACCTTTCAAACTTCAGGGATAACTGATAGGTGTCATAACACCGGACCCGAGGCTTATATGTTCCTATAAAAGAAAATTAGCATGATCCAAAACCAAAGGCTACACTTTATGAAGCCACACCCTATGCAACTGCTGCATGTCTTTTCTGTCCTGAGATAAGATAGTTATCCCCAAATCAAAGAAAGGGCCACACAAACATCCCAAAGGGGAGAACAAAGGGAAAACAAGCAAACCATAGAGAATGAAATATAAATACCTTAGAAGATTCACAGTAATCCAGTAAAAAAAGACAGAAAAAAACAGCTTGACAAGACAAAAAGATGCTTAATATTTGTGTCAGTAAAAGGGTTAAAACTTATTCATACACTAATGGATTCACCTTCCCTGACAATTTCCAATACATGTAAGGTATGTGACGGAAATTTACCTTGAAACTGTATTTCAACTTAACACCAATTGTGGACCACAGAAACCCAGCCACAAGCGTAACAGCTACAGGAAGAATGTTCGTTGCAACTTGTGCCACACACGGCCAAAGATTAAAAGCAAACAGGCTCCATTAATAGGGCCCTGTTTAAATAAACGGGTAACTCCCACCAGGAAGCACACGGCACACAAAGATGAGCAGAGTCACAGCATCAATAACAGGTTCCCAAAGTGTACTGTGCACTTGGTTCTCTTTCCCCTATGTGGGGTCCAGGGATCGAACTCAGTCTTCCCGGCAAGCACCTTTACCTACTGAGTCACCTCAGCAGCCCCCAAAATGATAAGGGAAGTGAGTTCAAAGACCAGAGATGAGGACTGCAACACAGTGCATATGATCCCAATTCTGTGACTAAATGCTGCATGGGGGTGGGCAGAGTAAGCGCAGACACAGCAACTATCTGGGGTGCTCACTTCTTATGTCACGTTCTAATGTTTGCATTCAATAAATGTACCATGCTTGCAACAAGAAAAAATAAATATCTTAAAAAACCAAAACAACATTATGAGAAACCAAACAAACAAAAGGAAATAGTTTTTGAGCATGAATCAAAACTTAGGATTTCATTTAAAAGAAAAAAAAAAAAGAAAAGTTTAAAAACAAAAACAAAAACAAAACCCAAACCAAAACAAAAATACTTAGCATGGTAATGCATGCCTATGACCCCAGCACGGGGAGGCTGAGGCAGAAGGCTCGTGAGCTCAGGCTAGAGAAGACATCCTGTTTCCCAAAGCAGCAGGACAGCAAGTCCTCAGAACAGCATGCAGAGTTTGAATCCACCGCTGGAAGATGGTATCTGTGTGGTGGGTCTTAGAAAAAACTACTAAGATAATGCAGCACTTTTTGTGGGTATCCATATATAGGCGAGAACAGGTACAAGATAAAGCAAGGCCTGTGACTGGGCAGTGAAAAAGAAAGGTGGGCTGAGAATTTTAGAGATGGGACAGAGAGTACAGAGGGGGAGAAAGAAAATAAGATGGAGGAAGAGAAAGATGACCCAGATCCCTGTGGCTTTAAATAGCCACAAGTAGCTATGAATATCTTATAAGGGATGGATTATTACAGGACAATTTGTCTTATCTAGGTGGGCAGTTTGTATCATCAATTGGCTCTGAGTTTATTGTGTGGATGTTTTAAAGGTGAAAATTTACTGATATAATCTGATTGACAAATTACAAGCCTCTAGAGTTTTGATATTACTAGGTTACAGGGATTTCTGACAGCTAACCATGAGATAGGCAGTCTCTGTGTGAGGCTAGTCATGGAGGCAACAGGACCTCTGGGGCCAGAGAGTAGCTGGCAGTAACGTGGCATGGTGCCTTTTTATATTTTTTCATTATTTAATGCAACAGTCTTTGCTTTGAATTTGAGTTTGTTTTTCCTTTGACTTCTGCATTGTCTACAGGGTTCACTTACATGATCTTGACTCTGGGTGTGGGGTGAAGAAATGTAGCAAAAACACACATCTGGATAAAATTAGCACCTGTTTCCACTTCCATCCCTACATATTAGTGAAGTCTAGCCAGGTCACTGAGGACAGACTTCCAGCTGAGCTATTGCTCGGTCACTAGAGCACGGCACTCTCCAAGTGCAGGATTTGGTCCCCAGCTCTGAAGAGAAGGAAAGGAGTGCATGACTCTGGCCTGACTCTAAACTAAATGCTTCCAAAAGAAACCAAGAGTCTGCTTAGCTCTGTGACAGATCACAGTTTGCACATGCCCTAGTCTGATTCTCATAGGTAATTGATCCCAGTCTTGCCTGAAACATCTCCAGGGACAAATTTTATCCAACTTGTTTTTAGCCACAAGTCCCAGAGCAGTGACAAACATGGTGGCAGTGGCAGAAGCCAGAGATGAAAGGACTAGGGCCACTGTCCTAAGTAGACAGAAGTGGATCCTAAATCCACTTCTGTGAGCTCCAAGGAAAGGGCCAGAGTGGAGGTAAACAAGAGGACCCTGCACCCAACCACATTTAAATTAAAAGCAATTACAATCAAAACTTCAGTTCAAGACTATCAATGTTCACATATTATTGATAAAAAGTGTTTTTAAGGTAAAAGTAAAACCTAGCTGGTGGTGGCACACGCCTTTAATCCCAACAATTGGAAGGCAGAGGCAGGTAAATCTTTGAGTCTGAGGCCAGCCTGGTCTATAGAGTGAGTGGGTCTTAGGACAGCCAGTGCTGCACAGACAAACCCTACCTCAAAAACAAAACAAAAACAAAAAGTAAAACCTAAGGATTCTAAGTAAGAAAGCAATTAATCTTGTCAGGAGTAGAGAAATGATTTCATTAAAAAGGTGTAATGCAACATCAAATCTCCCTTGCTAGGCATAGTGATACATTTTTTTCATCTCAGCACTTGGGAGGCAGAGGAAAGTGGACCTTTGAGTTCTAGGCCAGCCTGGTCTACACAGCCAATTCTAGGACAGCCAGGACTGCATAGTGTGAACCTATTTAAAACAAGCAATAACAAAACCCTCCCGCTTGATCTACCCTCTAGAGCACTGGACCCATCATTCAGTATCTCTGGATCTAGAAGAGCTAAATTAAAGGTCTAAGTTCTAGCACTCAATAACTATCCAAACATCTCAGGACTTCTCAACCCTCTTTCCCAGTTTCTCAAAATAAAAATAGAGGCTAAAGGGTTCACTGTTAAGAGACTGGCTGCTTTTCCAAAGGACCAGGGTTTGGTTCCCAGCACCCACATGATGGTTTACAACTGTGTGTAACTTCAGTTCCTGGGATCCAAAGCCCTCTTTTGGCTTTCTGGGCATAAGACATACATACACTGCACTTACATGATTCTGCTATACTCATACTTGAAAAAATAATAAATCTTACAAAAACCAACCCACAGGCTTAGAGATCTGGGCATTATTGGTTCTAAGACAGCCTTGTATTAATACAACACAAAGAGACTAGCTGAGTATATATGAAGCCATTAAAATGGAATGGAGCAAAATTTGGTATGAATGCACATGTCTGTAATCTCAGCACCTGGAAGTAGAGGCAGGGAGATTGTGAGGTCAGCCTAGAATACATAATGAGGCCAAATATTAAAAAGCTGTTATCTGTGACCTACTCTGTAAATTTATTTTTAAAAAAAATCAATGATAAACACAGTAAACTATTCAGTGCAGAATCTAGGTCAAAGATAAATGGTTGCTCAGTTAATTCTTCTGAGTATTTCTGTATGTCTGAAAATGTTTATAATGAAACACTGAGGTAAACAAAGGAGGCGAACTTTTCTTACCAGAGCACTTCCTGTTATAGAACACTTGCAAATTGTAACCACAAAGATGCTTACCAGTAGCTAGAATATACTGTCCATCTTTCGACACCTTGATAGTAGTACACACAGTAGGCATTTCAAAGTCCTGAATAAGTTCAATTCTCCTACGAACATCTACAAAGAGAGAGGGGGTAGAACGGAAACTAGTTCAACATGGGCATCAGGGGCAGAGCATGGGAGACAGGAACAGCAGGCAGCACTATACAACTCTAGTGATTAGAGTGCTAATGACTCCCAGCCCTGAGAATGACCCCAACACAGCCCACCAGCTTTCTTCTTAGCTCCTACCAATTAACAGTTTGGATCTGAATTCCCCCAGGGACCCAAGTGTCCAAAGGTCTGGTTCCTGGGCTCATGTTTTAACTGGGAGGCAGTAAAACTTTTGGCGAAGGGGTAGTGAGGTCTTAGCCACTAGAGTCATGTCCTATTTGCTCCATCTCCTCTTATTTCCTAGATGCTAAACAGTCAACAGCCCGTCCACCATGAGCTCTCATCACCATGTGCTGCCTCACCACAGGCCCCAAAGCAACAAAGCAAGTTCTACACAGACAAAAACCTCCAAAACCAAGAGGTAAAACAAAACATTCCTCCTCTTGAGTTATCTCAGGTACTCTGCTAATGTAATGGAAAACTGACTTTTTTTTCCTCACTTTTTAGAAAGAAAGAACACCTTCTTTAACTGAAAAGAAAAAGTCCACAATAATAATCAGAAGGAGTTTAAAGACTCCGGTCAAGGAGGAACACTAACCCATCATTAGTCACAACAAAAATCAGTGTTTTCACCTAAACATTTCTAGGTATAAGCCTCCAAAATCTTAGGCTTATCTAAGAAATTAGCATAGAGTTGATGTTTGTCTGTTAGCTCTGCATCTCTGTGGCCAAGAGTGTCCAGGCTAGAGGAAAACCTAGCATAGCCTCTGTGGACCACAGCACTAACTACTCTCAATAAATAAATAAATAAATAAATAAATGAATGAATGAATGAATGAATGAATAAATAAATAAATAAATAAATAAATAAATCTATCTTCCAGGGTAAGGATTCTTCTGATTGGTCACTACTGCGAACACAGCTTATCTATGACATGTTTATGCCTTGTGTATAAAACCCAAATATTAAGATTAGAGGAAGGCCCACGGGTATGGCTCAGTACTAGATAGCATGCTTAGCATGTGTGAAGCCCTGGGTTCAATCCCTGGTACCACAAAGAACAAAAAAGAAAAAAATCAAATACTGAACCACTTGAATTACTAGATACATATTAGTCCTGAGCAGGCCAGAAAAGTTTCTTCCCATAAATAACCTGAATCCATTTTGTTACACATGAGCACCCTGGAAGGGAAGCAGATAAAATTCCAGTCTGTAAGCTCCAAGCAGCATTTGTTTCCTCCTGAGTTAAAAATCTCACTTTCTACCTGACTTTTGTACTATATACAACCCATTTTTCCAAGAAGCTTGCCAAAAGATCTCAATCTCACAGCCAAAACCCCCTAGTGCTCTGTTTTTAGAGACTTGGCTAAAATCTGAAAACTACAGGAAGGTAAGCCTCCTTTCACTGCTTACAACCCCAACTGGAAAATGTTCAATGGGAATAAATTCATCAAAGCCAGTTACAAATGGATCTCATTGTTTACATCCAGACATTTTACACACAAATTTCTTCTGTTTATAAAGAAAAACGTTTACTGTCCCTCTATTGCAAGAGAGAGAGAGAGATTCAACTAACAGATAAACATTCTGACACACTAGGAACAAAGCAGTTATGGAACTGTTTTGAATGACAGTCTTCCTTGGGCCACCTTGCTGATGGTGGCAGTCTTGCAAGAGTCTGACCACTTTCATCTGAGCCATGTCTCAGGGTTGTTTGCAACTGAGAATTTTGACAGATGAGGTCACAGAAGGGCAGGCCTGTTCTCTGCCTGCTACCAAAGCAGTGGGCTTCCCACCTCTGGGCTCCTCCCTCAAACGCAGACCCACTGTGTTCAGGCCTCATCTGAGCCTTACTGAAGCCCTCCCAAGGGACTCAAGGGGCAACTGGGATAAACATGCTTATGATACTGTCATGAGCACTAAAGTCTGTGCCTCTGCCATCCTTGAAGAGGGGGAGGCTACCGCATTAACTTGAAAGGGAGATTCCACACCACAAGAACAGTAACCAACAATGTCAAAGAGAAGGCAAAGAGCTTATTTCCCACACTTGAGAGCCAGAGAGCTGAGGACTGTCCCACAGGTAGCTGACAGGCTGGAACACCCTGCATACTCACCGACATCCTTCTTCTGCAGTGCTCTCTTCTTCCTGTCAGAAAGCCACTACAAGAAAACAGACAGTAGGCTTTAAAACATATCTAAAGTATCTTCTACTTGCAAAATAATGTCCATTTTACAAAATGTAAGCTTACAGGAATAGAATGGAAAGTGGGACTATTCTATAATCTTAACTCCATGATAACATACATTCTGGATTTTTACTTAATTTTTTTTTAATGTATATAAGTGATCTATCTGATGCAGAAGAGGGCATCAGATTCCAGTATAGATAGTTGCGAGACACTATGTGGTTGCTGGGAATTGAACTCAGGATCTCTGGAAGAACACAAAGTAATCTTAACCCCTGAGCCATCTTCCCAGATTTTTTTAAGACCTATTTATTTTATATATGTGAGTACACTGTTGCTGTCTTCAGACACACCAGAAGCATCAGATCCTATTACAGATGGTTGTGAACCACATGTGGTTGCTGGAACTTGAACACAGAAGAATTAGAAGATCTGGAAGAGCAGTCAGTGCTCTATGTGCTGAGCTATCTCTCCAGCCCTCATATTCTGAATTTTTTAAAATTTACATATACTAAACAATTTTTTAAAAAAACCATCTGTTTTACAAAGCATTAAACTAATTCTCTTAAGCTAAGAGAATGCAAATTCTCAGAATGATGGGTTTTAATTTCTATATGGAGTGAGTGCCTCCAATGTGCACGCATGTTTCTGTGTTAAGACAGAGTCACACTATGTAGTAGGTCTGTAGCCCAGGCTGAACACAAGTTCACAATCATCCTGTCTCAGCTTTCCAAGCACGGGGATTATAAATGTGTCTCTTTGCCAGCCAAATATATTTCTTACAAAGACTAGGAATAGACAAATGATGGGCCTAACAGCCGACCCTGGATAAGAAATGGTTTTAACAGCACATTCACTAAAAGCCAATTTTGTTTTATAGCAACAGTTGAATGAACAGCAATGATAAAGCACCTGTCAGTGATAGTGACACTGAGTGACAGGTTTCTACAGGGACAATTTTGCTTTCCAGAGGGCTTATGACAATTAAGTTTTAGTCTGTCATCACAATTGGTAGGTATAATCCTAGTATCTTGTAGGTATGGGCCAGGGATTCTGGCAAACTTTATATATAAAACAGCAGCAACAAGAAACTGTCCAGTGTAAAAATGTCAATAAAATTGAGGTTAAACACCCCCCTCAAATGGAAAAAAAATATTTCTAAAAGAATAAAAAGCCAATGTACTATTCTTACTAGTCATGGCAAAATAATCTTTAGAAGTCTCTAGACATGCAGACTCACCTCTCCAGACCCTAAGTATACACTGAGGCAGTCTGCATCTGGAACAGAATGATATTTTGTTTTGAAGAGCCACCTAGGGGTGGGCCACAGTTTTCCTCCTCTCTGCAGTGAATGCCTTACAGTCTGTGACCATATTGTTATGACTGTTATTTCAGGTAATAATGTTTCAAAGGATGTGAGAGTAGTTTATAGACAGCCTGTTCTTACACATGAACCTAATACAGGCAAAACAAAGGTGTTGTCTTAGGGTTTGTATGCTGTGAGAAAATACCAAACCAAACGCATTTTGGAGAGGAAAGAGTTTATCTCATCCACACTTCTACATCACGGCCCATCACTGAGGGAACTCAAGGCAGAAATTCCAACAGGGCAGGAATCTGGAGGCAGGTGCTGATGCAAAGGCCATGGAGCAGTACTGTTTACTGGTCTGCTCGGCTTGCTTTCTTCTAGAACCCAGGGCCATTAGCCCAGGAGTGGTGCCACCCACCACAGGCTGAGCCCTTCCCCATCAAACACTAATTAAGAAAATGTCCGACAGCCAGATCTTATGGGGCATTATCTCAATTGAGGTTCCCTCCTTTCAGTTAACTCTAGCTTGTGTCAAGTTGGCATAAAGCTAGCCAGCACAGTCAGCGAATGATAAATTAGAGAGATATATCATTAGGGCTAGGAGAGGAGCAGCGGCAGCGAGGGGATGAGGACTCACCTCAGGGAGAGACTTGCCGCAGCTAAGGCTGTAAATCTTCACTTCGTTGAGGCTGGAGACCTGCATCGCGGCGCGGTGCAGCCGGAGCCCTGCACGCAGCCACAGAACGCCTGCCCACCCGAATACTCCAGCATCCGAATCCCAGGCGGACCGGCACAACGTGCAGGAACTGGCGCGAGCTGATGACGCACTTCCTGACTCCGGAAGTGCGCTTCACTTGGACGCCCCAGCGCGGAAGCACTAGAGACGATTCGAGCGGGTCCGGAGAGATGTGCAGTTGCTCTGGGGTTGGAAAAAGCGAAAGTGAAAAGAAAAATCGTACGAGAAAGCATGAGATGGGGAAGTGAGTTTGAACCTGATATCGTTTGAGACTAGAATGTGACAGTTATAACCACTTAGCATTTTTAGAAATTTCTTAAATTGTACTGCTCTTTCAGTACAGACTACCTCTGTTGTCCACGTCTGAGGACTCGGGATGATTTATAACAGCAGAGGCTGTCTGATAGAGAGCCAGTCTCCAGTTTTTCTCTCTATCCTCTTCCAAACACATTATGAAAAGACGAATCTGAGAAAAAGAGAATGAATGGTTAAGTAATGCTTTCTCCAAAGTCATGTGAAACCACTATCAAATCCTGGCTTCAGTTGAGAATCTTTGGTAGGCATGCTCTCATATCCAAGGTCCCCTGAAGCCCTCTCGTCCGCGGTCGGATGCTTTTATCTTCATTTGCCCTTGGGCCATGGCACACTAGTTCCTGTTGAGTTTGCGAAGGCTTGTGGCCTTTTCTTCTGAGCGAAGCAGATCAGCTACAGGACTTTCCTGTGCTGCTTCTCCATCAAAGTAGTGTTGGCACATGCACTGGACTTCTAGTTCTTAAGATGGAGCCATATAGACATCACTCAGACCATCTCGTGCTGCAGTTGCAGGTCCCTATCAGCCCCTTAAAGTTCAAACAGCTGCTTCACCTCCTTTCTGGGACCACTGAGCTTTCCTCTGGGAGCAACCATACATGTGCTCGAGAATTGTTGACTTAGGTGATTGAGACAGAGTACCATCTTATGCCTGTATTCTTTCAAATTAGACTGGGGAATTGCCAATTCCCAAGCTAGGCGTAGTGATCCTCACCTAAAATTCCAGTGTCTGAAAGGCCGAGACTGGAGAGTTACCAAGGCCAGCCTGAGTTACAGTATCAACAAAATACACAAGTAAATGTATAAAGGTCGAAATTCCTAAACTTAGCATGCAATGCCTCAACTCAATCAAAAGTCATTTTACATCTTCAAAACTAGAATATTTTCTGGCCTCCAGACCCTAGTTGTGACCTACTTATCACCACAGTTGCTTGCCAACAACATTACTTCCTGCATCTATAACCCTTAATGCAGTGTCCGGCCATGCTTTTTTTAAAAAAAATTCATCCTATGCTCTCTTTATAGTCACCTTGGCTAAATCTGTAGGTAGAGCAGCCCACTTCTGCCTCTGGTTCCCATACTGAAGATCTAAAACTTGGCATCTCTGTAGTATTAAAAAAGGAAGAATGGAGGAGGCTGGGCATGGTGGTGTGTGCATCCAGTCCAGCACTTCCGGGAAGAAGGCAGAAGGATGAAGTGTTGAAAGTAATACCTATATAGTGAGGGGGGTGGCCAGAGAACTACAATCTTTGATGCTAATCGTTGGTTTGCTCCAAAATACCCAATAATCCCTGCCTGAGCCAATATAGGTATATAGGACCCTTGCAGTAAATACTTGTTGAAACAATTGGTTACCCTGACTGCTATAACAAAACACCCCAGACTGGGCAGCTTACAGACAACAGAAATTTCTCACAATTCTGAAGGCAAGTAAGTCCAGGATCAGGGTACCCCCTGGCTCTGGTTGGGCTGACTTCCTTCATGGGCGTTTTCTTGTTGCTAAGGAAGACACATGGTAGAAAAGGCAATGAGCTTCCCAAAACCTACTTTGTAAGAGCTTGAGTCACAGCCTGGCAGTGGTGGCACACACCTTTAATCCCAGCATTTGGGAGGCAGAGGCATTCAGATCTCTGAGTTTGAGGGCAGCCTGGTCTACAGCCAGGGCTACATAGTGAAACCTTGTCTTTAAAAAACAAACAAATCGAATTCGTAAGAACTCCGCTCTCAACACTATCAACCCCCACTATGGTTTGAATGTGAACTGCCACATTCCCTAAAATTGTTCATGTATTGAACACTGATCCCCAGCTGATGGTGATATTGAGAAGTGATTGGATTATAACAGCTCCAACTTGATCAATAGATAGCTGAATAGGCTCTTAAGAGTTGGGGCCTGGGCTCAACAGGTAATAAATAACCCTTGCACCCAGACTGGTGATCTGAGATTGATCCCAGGACCCATGTAGTGGAGAAGATAGATAATTATGACAAGTTCTGTGGCCTCCAGATACATGTGTATCCACCCACACACAAAATAAATAATGTAAAGAATTGCGCTCTCTCTTCCTCCCTCCTCTACCTTCTTTTTCTCCTTTTTTCTGTCTCACTCTTCCTGACATCTTGAAGCACATATCCTCCCCTGGGCTACATATTTCTGCCACCATAGTGTTCTGCCTCACCATAGCCCTGAAGCCAATGGAGCCTTGCAGCCATGGGACTGACCTGAGAATAAGAACCAGTGTATACCTGTCCTTTTCAAATGCTTTCTTGGGTGTTTAGTCACAGCTGCAGAAAGCTGACTGGCAACACCCCTGCCCCAGATCTCTTCCTCTAATACCATCCTCTTGAGGCATAGGATTTCAACACACAAATCTGAGGGAAGAGACACATACAGAAGCACTCTTTGCTAGGAATTTAGTTCAGTGGTAGAGTACTTGCCTGCAAGCTCAAGGGTATGAGTGTGATTCCCAACACACATAAGAAAGGGGGATAAGTCATCCTGACCCAAACTCCTTCAGTGTTTGATGTGCTTTAGCCTGCGTTGATACCACACAGATCCACAAAGATGGTTTTTATTTCAAATACATTCACTTGTCTCTTCAACAAGAACAGCACAATTGAGACTCAGTGACTGCACATGAGAGAACACATGCTTTGCTTCAACATAAGCAAAGTCTCTGCACACTCACCCCCAGATGTCTGACCTACTTCGCACAACAGACAGTCGCTGAGGAAGTAGCTGGATCCAGAGAGTGGTTGCTCCAGTGCTTGCAGCTGCTTATCTAACAAGGTACCTAGTCCCCTTTAAGTGGGCAGGGAATTTTGATTAGGGGCTGTGGAACAGACTTCTGAGCTACACTGCTTGGGTTTCACTATTGGCTCTAACATGTGCTGCTGCATAATTAGAATTAACCCCCCTGCCTCCGGTTTCTTCTTTGAGAAAATAAGGTTTGTAACTGTGCCTACTGCAGCTGGTGCTGTGAAAGTTAAATGCTGCAAACCACTGATTTCAGAGTGTCTACCATTCAGACCAGGCTTGTCTTGGACTCAGACATCCACCTGCTTCAGATTCCTGAATACTGGGATTAAAAGCATGTGCCACACCACACCAGGCTTGAGATGTCTAATCCTTTGACAAAGGGCCAGAGAAGCTCATAGGGTAAAGGTGCTTGCTGCTAAGCCTAACAGCCCTAAATTTGATCCCCAGGTGGGAAGAATAAACTGAGTCCAACAAAGTATCTCCTGACCCCACATATCCGCCTCCTAGTTTCTTTATCTTAAAATTCTTTAATATGTATTTAAAAATTCTTTGGCTAAAGTGTCAGGTATTCACTGAGAACAAGTGTGAGCTAACTAATTACATCCTAGGACTACAATCTAGCCACAAGACTGCTCTGTGTGTGCATTTCCCAATCTTGACCCCTGTCTTTATGATGAAATTGATGCCTGACATTGTGACCATGCTAGAATTCATCCCCTCAAAACTTGCAGAGCCTGACCACAGAGGGTCACTGCCTGTTCTGCACAGCCCAGGAGATGACCTATAACAGCCATACTTGGGGTTTTGAATTAGTAAGTTTATTAAATATAAAGTAACCAAAGTAAAACAACAAATAGCAAGTAGCAGATAAGCAAGAGAACATCAAACTGGTTGTTAAACACTGGCAGAGATGACTGGAGTATCCCGGTTGGGAGGACAATATGTCACATTGCCAGAGATCCCCTCCATGTTTGTGCATTTATAAACATCCAACAGAAGTCAACTCAGAAGGGCACGGGAGTCAGCTGGAGTTTTCCACTGAACTCATCGTGGATGAGCTCTGGGCCCCTCTTCCCACTGTAGATGAGATAGACAACAGTAACATCTGTTGGAAATACTTTACCTTATAGCTATTCTCAACTATACACATTCCTTAAACTATTTTATTATTTTTAGTTATGATTGTGTTTGTATTTAAGTATGTGCATGTGAGTGTTAGTGAAGGCTAGAGGTGTTGGATCTTGTAGGACTGGAGGTGCAGGCAGTTGTAAGCTGCCAAATGTGGGTGCTTGGAACCAATCCCAGGTCCTCTGTAAGAGCAGTTTGTACTCTTACTGGCTGAATCCTTTCTCCAGCCTGATAAGATGTTTTAAATTCTCTTAGGTACTTGTTTTTCTCTTCTTCTACCCCATACAGAATCAGGTGGTCAGCCTGACCCAGACATGGAGTTTTGGTGGAGACAAGGGAAGGCCTCGTTGCTCCCAGGGTGAGCTTTGAATTAATGTAAACATTGCTTAACAACTTAACCATGTAATGAGCACAATGCTGGTACATGGTCACCATTTAATTCTGCTGGTCAGGTCTGAATAACTGGACCACAGGACTGTAAATGTTTAACTTAATCATAGTGAACAGGCTATGACAAAAGACAAAAGACACTTGTTTAGGAACACAACTCCTTTGGTGCTGATTTAGGCAGGCAGAGATGATAACCAGGGTCTACTACCCATGGCTCAGCATTTTCCCATCACTATTGCTGTAATGAGAGATAATAGCCAGTGATCACTAAAAGACTCCTTTGAGAAAATGAATAAGATATATCAGGACTGGGACTGGAAAGATGGCTCAGCAGTTGAGAGCACTAGCAGCACACTCACGAAGACCGTGGTTTCTCTCTCAGTACCGCACACACACCTGGTAGCCTGTAAACACCCGTGATGCTGGTTCCAAAGGATCTAGTGCCATCTGATATCTGTGTGCTCACAGATCCGCCCACCTGCAAAATACGAACACATGCATTCACACAGATACATGTGTAAATAAATGAAGACTAATTGGGAAAAGTGTAATAAGACTGGGGAAAATATTTACAAAATACACATCTAACAGACTAGTATTTGGGATCTGTGAAGAGCCCCTAGCCAGGCATGGTAGTATACACATGTAATCCCAGCCCTGAGGAGGCTAAAGAAAGAAGATTCTGAATCCATGGCTAACTTAGGTTATTTATCTCTATTATCTAACCAGGGAATACTGGAGAGACAATTCTGATGCTCTTCTGTTCCCAGCAACTTCATATGGCAGTTCACAACTGGAACTTCAGCTCCAGGGCTTCAGCTCTTCTAGCCTCTAAGGGCAGCTTAGGCACTCATTTTTTCTACACAGACACACAGCATACAAAAATTAAAAATAAAATTAACTGGGTATGGTAGTACCTTTAATTCTAGCACTCGGGAGTCAGAGTCAGGCAGATTTCTGAGTTTAAGGCCAGCCTGGTCTACAGAGTGAGTTCTAGAACAGCTAGGGTGACAGAGAAATCCTGTCTCAAGGTGTGTGTGTGTAGGTAGGTAGGTAGGTAGGTAGGTAGGTAGGTAGGTAGGTCTGTGGAGAAAATAAATAAGAAAATAAAATTTAAATTAAAAAAACAAAAGCCAGTCTTGACTACATAGTCGCCCCTTCCCCCAAACCTCAGCAACTCAGGAAGCTGGAGCAGGAGAATTGCATGTTTGAGGCCATTCTATTATATATCACAAGTTTAAGGCCAGCCTAGGTAACTTAAGGAGATACTGTCTCAATACTGAAAAAAATAAAAGAGAACTGGCTGTAATTGGAGGTAGAATACTTGCCTAGTATATAAGATCTTGGGCTCAATCTCCAAGACTGTAAAGGAAATAAATATAACTTCTAATCAAAACCAAACAGAACTCCTGGTACTCAATAAAGATAAAGCAATCTAATAAAATATACGATAGTATTTTTATGACCAATAAAAACGTGAATGTCGGCTACATGAGTAGTCATCAGGAAAGCAGGAACCAAACAATGTACATAAATACCTGGTTGTTTAAGATATAAACAAATTCTGGGCCAGTGAGAGGGCTCAATGGGTAAAAGTATTGCTGCCAGGACCAACCACCTGGATTCCATCCCTAGAACCCACACAAAAGTAGAAAGAGAACTGACTCCGCAGATTTGCCCTCTAACTTCCACATGACAATGGCATGTATGCCCCACCTCACACATACATAAAACATGCACACATCATATATACATGATAGTGATAACATTAAATATTTTTAATTCCAGGAAGCTACTGTTCTGTTGTTTGTAGCGATGCTAGGGATCAAGTCCAGGGCTTTGACCTGACTTGATAGCTGATGTCTATAGTATCATCACTTAGGAAACTGAGGCAAGAGGATTAGGAATTCAAGGTCATTTTCTTCTTTGTAACCTGGTCTGCCTGAGACCCCATCTCAAAACAAGTCTAGAGATGACTTAGTGGTTAAGAGCACTTGATGCTCTAGTAGAGGACCCAGGTTAGATTCTCAGCACTCACCTGGATTCTAATTGTCCTTAACTCCAGTTCCAGGATTTCCAGCCCCTTCTTTTGACCTCCTTGGACACCAGACCTTTGATATGCATGTGTGCATGTAGGCATAAGACTGATGCACATAAAAACATAAGCCGGTTTAAAAAAAAAAAAAAAAACCAGCCAAGTGTTGATGGTACAGCCTTTAATCTGAGCACTTATGAGGCAGGCAGATCTGTTGGTTCAAGGCCATTGTGTTCTACAGAGCAAGTTCCAGGACAGCCAGGGCTACACAGAGAAACCATGTCTGGAAAAATAAAACAAATGAATAAAGAAACAGAGACCTCCAATTTCAGGAGGCCACTGTTTGGCTGTTGTCATGATGAGATCAAACGTGGAGCCACATGATTCATGCTTGTACATGAGTACAGTACTCAATACTGTGCCCCCAGTATTTAGTAAATGGGGGGCAAGAAGTCAGGAGTTCTATAAATTGTTATGTTCAAATCTGAAATGTCCTCCCTGATAGGTTTGTGGTTTGGCTGGAGTCCCTAGCTTGTGGCATTTGTTTTGCAGCCTTTGGGGTGTGTAGAATGACTTGCAGGGTTAGATCACTGCTGCCTGGGATGTGAAAGTTGTCCTTGCTCTGATTGGGACCTGCTCCTGTTTCTAGTCAGTTCTTTAGGCTTCCTGATCCTCAACAAGAAAGAAACCTTGGTCTGAAAAAACAGTACTGACAAAAATGTATAATTTTAAGCAAAAAATGTTTAAAATCTGTACATTTATCTTTGTTTTGTAAAATGAAGTTGTTTTTAAAAAATAAAAATAAAAAAATAAAAAGCTACAATGACTCAAAAAAAAAAGAAAGAAAGAAAGAAAGAAAGAAAGAAACCTTGGGCCCTGGAGAGATGGCTAGGTGGTTAAGAGCACTTGTTGCTCTTGCAGAGTACTAGGTTTGTTTCCCAGCATCTATGATGGCCCACAACCAATTGTGACTCCAGTTCCAGTGGATACACCATCCTCCTCTGGTCTTTTCGGGCACTGTATGTATGTACTTCACAGATATCAGTGCAGGCAAAGCATCCAGACACATTAAAAAAAATAAAATAAAAATAATTGTAAAAAGAAGTAAGAAGCTTCCACCACAAACTCCCACTACCACCCAGGCATGCCACCTAGCCTTCTGCTCTCTCATAGACTGAGCCTCTGAAATGGTCAGCTCCTCTCTCCTGTTCTAAGTTCCTTTCAAACTCTTTCTTATGAATATGATAACCACTGAACTACATCCCTTAATTTTGCTCCTTGATCGTGATTAGCATCTGTTTACCGCTTCTCCCATTAAGAGGTCAGTGCCAAGATCAGGGCCTGTGTTGCCAATAACCGTGTTCCCACAGTCTCAGTGCTGACCCAAAAGCAAGTATGCAGCATGTATTTGCTGAATGCATGAATGGCCAAGTAGCCAAAGGAAAGGGACAGCTAGGGCAAGGTTCTGTGCCAATATCGAAGCCTGTGGGCCCAGCAGAGTGGCCCAGGTGCAGGAGGAGAGTTCTAAATAAGAAGCCCTTACTGAACCAAGGTAGGTGACGAGCCGAGGAGGTGGGTCAGTCCCAGCTGGAAGAGACAAGTAGAAGGCGACAGAATGCAGAGCCGTGTGCTGGATAAGGGGAGGTGCAGAGTCAGACAAGCAGAGGGTGGGAGGAGCAGCAGGTTGTGGTGAGAGAGTGGGATAGTGGAATTCAAGATTTCAGAGGTGGAGCAGTTTCAGCTGATGATGAGGCACAGGGTGTGGCCACAAGGAGTGGGCAGCTGAAAGGACAGAAGGAGGTTCTTGGAGAATGTAGCTCATATGCAGAGGGGCCAGGTGTTTTTTGTGGGAGCATACAGCCTCCCTTTCTTGGGCTAGAGAGAAATAATTGATTAGTGCCTGAGTCTACAATGAACAGAACGAGTGACTGGATGGGATGTTTCCTTCATTAACCATTTCTTCATCCAGAAAACATGTATTGTTTATTAATGTCAGCCCATAGTGAACCAGACAGCCATAGATCTATTCTGTGTAAGTTCTCTGTGCACTGTCTTCATAGAGACACACTGGCTTTCTCTCCTCCCTTCCTAGCAGGAACAGAGTAGGTAAGGAGATGGCGAGATTCTTGCCAAGCAGGGTCTTCTATGCGGGCATGGAAGGAATCATGGTGGTCTGGTTATGAGGTGAGGTGGGGCCAGGATGTGCTGTCCCCACGGCGCTTAGGCAGTGCCTCACCAGGAAGCAGAGGCAGGTGAGAGATGGAGTGGAGTCTACCTGCCTTGGAAGTTGGTCCTTAGAGCCCTGGACTTGGGATAGCACCCTGGGAAGAAGGAGAGGGGCAAAGCCAGGGGGGGATGACTGGAAACCAGGTGACTGAACAGGTCTAGGGAACAGAACAGCCCTAAACATGCTTCATGCCTTTGGAGCTGAAGACATAGGGCTTAGGGTCAGAACCAGCCTGATCCCAAACACTTTTTATTTCCACAGCAGAGCTTTCCTGATTCACTGAATTCAGTAGTCTGTTTTGTATATTGGTGTGCTTCAAACACTCATCTGCCCACAGAAACAGTTGCTGTTCCATGACTTCAGTCTCTCTCCCTCCCTCCCTCTTCTCACTCTCTCTCCCCCTCACTACCGTCTCCCTTTCCCCCCTCCCCCTCTCATAATCAAAACCAGAACTTCATATGTGCTAGGTGAGAGCATTATTCTGCCACAGAGCTATATCCCCACCTCTCCCAAAAATTTTAGGGATTTGCTTTTTGTGTTGTGGGGTTTTTTTGTTTGTTTTTGAGACAAGGTTTTTCTGTGTTGCTCTGGCTGGCTTTGAACTCTACACAACCCTCCTGATGCTGAGATTATAGTTACATATGGGTTTCTTTCTACCCTCTGTATCTACAGTTCACCATTATCAGTTTTCTGAAAGGATACCCCTGCAAAGGGAAAGGAGCTGTAGTCTGCAGCACCCATCACCAGGGTGCCAAGTGCCACTCTTAAGTGAACAGAGAAGAGAGGTTGCTCACCTTAGATAAATGCTCACAGGTGATTTCAGCAATTCTTCAAGGAAATAGAGAGAGAGAGAGCTAGAGAGCTGGTTCTGTCCTTAAGTGCTTTTTCTGCATTTTAAAAAGCTGAGTTGATTATAGCACATGCCTATAATCCCGGCACTGGGAAGGCAGAGACGGGAGGATTCTGGACTCCATAGCCAGTCAGTATAGCTGCATTGGCCAGCTCGAGGTTTCAGGATTATCTTAGGGGTAATCAAGAGCAAACAAGGACGATACCTGACATTGACCTCTGATTTCCACACAAATGTATACCACATAGGAACATAATGGGGGAGAGGGGGGAGGGTGGAGAGAGAGAGAGATTGAGACTGAGATTTACAAGGAAGAATCTCATCTGGCACCCTAAGGAACTGCCTAAGCTGTCCTCCCTAGGTGCTGGGGTGAAGGGGTGTGGCCTCCCCCTCAGTGGAATAGAAGGACAAGGATGACAGGACCTGCCACCTCCTCCCCTCCATGGTTCTTGGCTTTTGTCCATAGATTTCCTCCCATTGGACTGTGGCCAAGTAGATGTCTCCTTCCATTAGGCCAGGTGGAACAACCCACAGTGTGCACCTTTCTGGAGAGCCTGCTCCATGTGGGATGCTGTGCCAACACCAGGGCACAGAGACAGTTCAGAAACAGGATTGGAAGGAGCTGTGTGGCCATCAGGGCTGGCTGCAGGAAGGAAACTGGAAAGGGAACAGGAGGTCCCAGTGGCCAGGTTTAGCTACTTCAGCACCTTCATGCTGACCATATGCTCTCTAGAAATGTTGGCCACCTATTTGGAGAATGTAACATTCCTGACCTCTGCAGTTATTAATCTCTGTTCCCAGAATCCTTGTTCCAGCAATATTTGTCAATTTCTTAGTTAGGGCTTCTGTTACCGCGGTGAAACACAATGACCAAAAGCAAGTCGGGGAAGAAAGGTGTCTTGGGGTTTCTACTGCTGTGAAGAGGCACCATAGCCAAGGCAACTCCTATAAAGGAGAACATTTAATTGGGACTGGCTTACAGTTTCAGAGGCTTAGTTCATTATCAGCCTGGCAGGAAACATGGCAGCATACAGGCAGATGTGGTGCTGGAGAAGAAACTGAGAGTTCTACATCTTGAGCCAAAGGCAACCAGGAGGAGGCTCTCTTTTCCACACTGAGGGAAACCTGAGCATAGCTTCAAAACCCACCTACACAGTGACACATTTCCTCCAACAAGGGCACACCTACTCCAATAAGGCCACATCTCCTAATAGTGCCACTCCCTATGGCCAAGCATTTTAGCACATGAATTCACGGGGGACAAACCTATTCAAACCACCATACTTGGCTTATACTTCCATATCATAGTCCAACAAGCAGGGCAGGAATATAAAGGCAGGAGCTGATGCAGAGACCACACAGGAGTGCTGCTTACTGGCTTGCTCAACCAGCTTTCTTATAGAATCCAGAACACCAGACAAGGGCTGACACCACCCACCATGGGCTGGGACATCAGTCACTAATTAAGAAAATGCCCTACAGCTGGATCTTATAGAAGCATCTTCTCAATTGAGGTTCCCTCCTTTTAGATGACTCTAGCTTGTGTCAAGGTGACATAAAACCAGCCAACACAGTCAGCCATGGTAAATTAAAGATATATCATTAGGATGGTGAGTAATATGGCCTTATTAATTGATTAATTTATATAGTTATTAAATAATTCAATATTGTACTGTTCAGAAAAATCAGCACAAGAATTTATTCATTAAGCAAACATGTACTGTTTACCAGCTTTGTGCCAGGCATGGTAATGACCTAACTAGGCAAGCCTGAGATCAGTGATGTGTGATCAGTATACTAACACACTATCTTATTTCCTTGAGGCAGGGTCTCTCACTGAACCCCAAGCTAAATTAGCAAGCCCCAGACAATTTTCCTGTGCATCCCCAGCACTGGGGTTACAGATGTGCAGTCACACCTAGCTTTCTATATGGGCACTGGAGATTTGAACTCAGGTCCTCGTGCTTATGCAGCCACCAAGCCTTCTCATTCCCCAACAAACATTTCTGAATGAAGTCCTTTTTATCTTTATTCTGTTGTTTGTGGATGCTGGCGTTGTATTGAAACTATTTCCTAACTCATAGTCACAGGTATTTATTTCTATAACTTTTGTAAGAGTTTTATTATACTCTAACAACTTATGATTATGGTGACAGAGTCTACTGTGACTTAGAGTTGGTAACCAAAGACCTCTACTGAAGATGGAGCTGGAGAAGAGGTGTGGCTTATATGAGGAGGGGAGGTGGAGGGAGCTTTGGAGGGCAGTAATAGAATAGATCAGAGAAATTCTGTGTAACTTGTTTATGGACTGTATCAAAGGCTGGTCATAATCCCAAATCAAAAGCTTAAAGGAGATGAGTGAGTGTAGAGTTAGAGCCCCCTAGCTGCAGGCAGCCTGCCTGATAGCAGTGTGAGACAGGCAATGGGCAGGTTTCCTCAGGGCTCGCCATTTGCCTATGGAACAAACCATGAAACAAAGCAAATTAGGATAACATCATTGGGAAGTCCTAGAAATGAAGGTGTGAGGTGGGTGACTGTCTGTGGAAGGGTAAATGTAGGTCCTGCTGGGTCTGAGATGGTTGGTAATGGAAATAGTGTCTACAGCTTCTTGTCATGGCTTCAAGGTGGAAAGGGAGGCCAACAGTGGGTGAGGGTGTTTGCTCTGCACACATGAGGGCTTGAGCTTGAGTCCTCAACACCTGTGTAAAACAACAAGCATGACTATGTATCCCGGTAACTCTAGGGGAGTGGAGATAGGCAGATGTCAGTGAGGCTCAAGCCAGCCAGCCTGACTGACACAGTGGCCGTTTGGTTCAATGAGAGACCATACCAAGGCCATAATCCGGAGAATGACAGGAAGGTATCCAATGTCCTGCTCTGGCCTCTGTATGCATATTCAACACTCACATGCACTATACACACATGAAAAAAGTAAAGAAAAACAATGGGATGAGCTGGAGGATGGGGACCAGGAAAGTCAACAGGTAAACAGCTCTACTTGCTGAGAATGGAGAAGCAAATATTTAGTTGTAACATAAATATTCCTGGCTTTCCAAACATCATTGCCCACAAAAATGGTTCTTGATAACCTCACCCACTTTATCTGTCTGTGTGTTAGTCTTTCTTCCTTTCTTTTTTTCTTTGTTCTTTTTCCAAACCTTTTTTTTTTTTTTTTTTTTTTTTTGGAGAGGAGCCAGTACAATGGCTAGTCTTTATTAGAGAGGAGTTTTCCTTTGCATTCTGAAATGTTAAACCAGGGGCTGGCTCAGTGGACCATTTGGTGGGGCACCAGCTTGTAATGGGTTCCACAGTTTGGGCATCACTGGCTCTCACCTTTCTGCAGCCAAAATCAGATCACAATGCAGGTGTCCTCTTCATAGATACAACCCACTATTCTCTTATTGCTGATGGATGGGACAAGATTAGGATCTTCCTTGGTGCTGGAGCTGCCTGTGGAGGTAGCATATTGTATTGGTCCAGTCCCTTCTATGCTGCAATCATGATCTCCCTCTCCAGCCTGGTAGTCTGCTCCTCATCAGTAGGGACACCATCTCCATAAGCCATGGAGTGGGTCATGGCAGAGCTGCAGGGGCCTGTGGGCCCTCAGGGCCACCAAAAATGCCTACTCCTCAAAGTAAGCTTGAAGCCATCTCGCCTGAGAAAAGCAGATGCACTTCCGGGAACAGGCTCTCCATACCTTTTTAAAAATGTTTACTGACTGATACTTTTGAGATGAGGTATTGCCTTTTCTACCTCAGGACTCAGACCTGAGGGACCTCCTGTCTTCACTATTGTCCCAAAAGGTCTAGCTAGCCTTCCAAGTGACAGCCATCAAAGATAGTTGAAGTGGCTGTATTCCTGAGTGTCAGGCATGCATTATGTTTACACCAGAGCAGGAAAAGAAGAGAGGAAAGAAAGGAAGGCAGAAAAGAGAGGCAAAAGGAGAAAAAGAAACCCAGAAGGCGAGAGATTCTCCAGGTACCTTTGTTCACTGCTGAGTGTGAATGGCTCACTGGGTTTAGCTGCTGGGAAATGTCAGGGGGCAGTCTATAGATTACCTCTGTATTCCATGACCAAAGTACCCAACAGAAACACTTTAAGCAGAGAGCACAGCCTTATTTTGATTTATGGCTTCAGGGGTGGAGCAGAGAAACATAAATCACAGCAGTTTCCCTAATTTTCTGGGTACTTGTCAAGATACTCAGGTTGACAATAAGATCAGCATCAGTGGTCCTTTTGTGAATATGATTTCTGAATGTAGCTCTTGATAGCATTCCACTGCAGTCTTCCCCAAAGCCATATATCCATCTCATAATGCAACTGTACTCAGTCATCTCCAAGAATCCCCATCATCTTGACAACTTGGCATTAGTCAAAAACACTAGTCTAAGGCTGGCTCTTCAAAGAAAGGTGCTTGCTACCAAGCCTGACAACTGGAGTTTGATCCCCAGAACCCACGTAGTAGAAGGAAGAGCTGTCCTCTAACTTCCACACAAATGATGGTCCCTGAATGCCCATGCTCACACAAACACATAACATAAATAAAATGTAAAAGGAAACAAAACAAAACCATCTAAATGAAGTCCAAAGTTTCCTCTGAGACTCAAAGCAACATTGGCTTTAAACATTCATACTAGTTTTTCTCAGGACTGTAGAGCCAGACCTTATCGAGACCAGGCGGTCTGCGGTTTTTGTTCTCAGCCTTGAGACATACTTATCCTCAAGGCAGGGTTAGTGGGGCTAGCTTAAAATTTTAACTCTTTCACTTTGACTAAAGAAAGGCCAAAACTTGAAAAACAAATGTTAAATCCAGTAGCTCCATGTCTGGCCCTGGAACACATGACATCATGATGTGACTTCTCATACCAGCCATGCATGCGGTCTTGCCACTTACAGAACTTATACCCTTCCTTTCAGACAGTATACACTCATTTCCTGGTTTTGTTGGCCATATGTTGTCCTATGTTCCTGACATCCCCAGCATCTAGAAGTCTCTGTTTTAGCTAAGGCTAAACATCCACAGCTTTTCAGCTTCTTTTGGGGACTGCCTCTAGGATCCTGACTCTGTCACTTGCTACCTGACCTCCAGGCCTTCCTCTGAAATAGAGGTAAAAGCCTCCATAACCTCATGACTCATGAGTTTTGCATGTTTGCAGAACAAGCAGTATTTGGCTGATACGATAGTCTGCCAGTCTTCTTTGGACCTTGACTGGAGTTGCCTCTGAGAGCCTGAGTGGCTGAACCTTGAGAAAGCAGAGCCCACTGGGTCTCTCTGCTCTGCTCTTTTCTCTCTGATACCAGGGAGCCTGCTGTAGGTGGGCTCTAATGTGTTGATACTTGAGATGTCCTCAAGGTATCTTTTTAATTGCTTCAATGCAAATTCATTGGTTTCCTTTTTAAAGGCCCTAATTATGCATGTTCTTCCTGTCTATAACTTCATACTTTTTTGGCCAAAATGGTAGTTTTTAAAATATTTATTTGTGTGGCTGGAGAGATGGCTCAATGGTTACGAGCACTCACAGGCTTTTCTAGCAGAAGTCCCGAGTTCAATTCCCAGCACCCACATGATGGTTCACGACCTTCTATAAAGGGATCTGATGCCCTCTTCTGGCAGGCAGGTGTACATCCAACAGAGCACTCACAGATCAAATAAATACACAAAACAAACAAAAAGCCAAATAAAAACAAATCTAAAAATGTTTTTAAAGTATTTGTTTGTTTGGTAGAGTGTGCATGCCCATGGGTACACGTGTGAATGTCTCAGTGTGTGTGTGTGTGTGGAGGTCAGAGGACGACATGGGAGAATATAGTCTCTCCTTCCATTAGATAGTGCTGAGGATTACTCAGTCCTCAGTTAGGCTTGACAACAAGCACCGTTACCTAGTGAGCTGTCCTGCTAGCTTCAAACTGCTATTTTTAAAAATCTTTCTGTTTTTGGGTTGGAAAGATATGTCAGTAAAGCACCTCACATATCTGGTAGCTCACAGCTGCCTGTAGCTCCAATTCTAGGTGATCAGAGGGCCTCTTCTATCTTTGAGGAGCTTCAAATACACTGTGTATCCAAGGATTAGCTTCAGCTTATTGCTGAAGTTGTAGTCATACACCCCCTCACACTCTCATTTTATACTAAAGACCGAAGCCCAGGGATCTTGCATACTAGGCTCAGCCTTACAAAGCCTCCAGACACAGACTAAATGTAACTAAAATCTTTGTCAGAATGTAAGCTGGAGTGGCCTCTAGTCTTCCTAATAAAGCAGTCGGCAGGACCCTTCATCAGCTCTGCCTTCTGAGCTACCAAGCACTTATGTGTGCACAGTATTTCAGGACTTCTCTAGCACACACCCCTAACATTTACAAGTTCCCCCTTCACACTAGCTCCAAAGGCTCAAGAAGCACATGTGTAGGTTTAGTCATAGCAAGCACTCTGGCTACCGATTTCCTTTAGTTATTTTTACATAACTGTCACTGGAGTACTGAGAACTGTGTAAAAGGCAGTTTATTTTGCTTGATAATTTCAGAAGTTTCAGTCTATCATGGTAGGGAAAGAATGATAGTAGAACCACTGACATCATGGCAGCCAGTCAGTAGAAGGGGGGAAAATACAGAAGGGGACCTGAGCAAGACTAGTCCCCAGGGACATGCCCAGCAGGGACCTACACCCCCAGCTAGACTCCACTTTCTTCTTTTCATCACACCCCAACAATGCCATTCAATTATGAATCCATGCAGGACTAATCCATTCATTAGGTCTACTTGTCTCTAGAGACTTTACCACAGACATGCCTAGTGGTTGCTTCACTAATGTCTCAGGCATCTCAAATCCAATCAGTTTAATAGTTAAGAATAAAGATCAGGGTCTGGAGAGATTGCGCAGTGGTTAAAACCATATACTGCTCAGATGTGGGTGTGAATTCCAGGAGAATTGGCACTTTATAGAGACCCTGTCTCACAAACCTACCAAAAAATCAACCAACCAAACAAACAAACAAACAAACCAACAATAACAAAAAAGCATGCACTGCTCTTGCAAATGTCCTGAGTTCTGTTCTGAGCACCCATGTTGGCTGGCTTACAACCACCTGACACTGCAGCTCCAGGGGGACTTGATACCCTCTTTCAACCTCCGAAGGTATCTGCACATATCCAAACACAGGCACATACATATGCACATAAATAAAACTACATCTTTTAAAAATAAGTGCTGACAATAGACCAGTGTTGATTATCTTCCACATTGTAGAACCCACTGCAAAAAGTCCACTGAACTCAGGAGAATTGGTGAGTGTGTGGAAGAGCTGGCACATAACCATAGACGGAAGAAATAACTGGGCCTCTTTGGACAGGACCAGAGAGGGGCACTTCAGCTCTTTTGTTGTTGTTTTGTTTGTTTGTTTTTTCTCTGTGACAGGGTTTCTCTGTGTAGCCCTGGCTGTCCTGGAACTTGATCTGTAGACCAGGCTAGCCTTGAACTCAGAGATCCGCCTGCCTCTGCCTCTGCCTCCCAAGTCCTGTAATCAAAGGTGTGCACCACCATTGGCTCTTGCAGAACAGCAGGAACTAAGAGGTGGAAGGATGAATTTCAGGTCCCAGGCGAACTGCCATCTGTGCTCCAGATCTGAGAGAGCCCTTAATCTCCCTGAGCCTGTTTCCTCATCTGTGAAATGAGGATCGCGGCATTTCTTGAATATTTATACCTCATTTTTATGCAGGTATCATTCCCTACCTGGTGTTCAGCGTTCATACCTTAGGGAGCTGGGGCTTCTCACTACCCTGTTGTTACCATGCCTGCTTTGCTCTGCTGCAGTCTGAAAGCTGCCTCAGATGTGAGGGTGGAAAACATGTTAAATGGAGATCTGAAGAGGGGAGTCTTCGATACTTGGGAAAAAGAGATCATAAGACTCTCCAGGCTTTATTTTGTCCAACAGAAAGTGGCACTGGGGCTGGGGATATGGCTCAGGGGTAGAGTAATGCCCAGCAAAGAGTCCCTGGGCTCAGTCTTAGGACTGGAGGAGATGAAGTGGCACCAGGCATGGCAGCACATGCCTTTGATTCTAGCACTTGGGAGACAGAGGCAGCGAGATTTCTGTGACTTTGAGGCAGCCTGATGTACATAGTAAGTACCAGCTACATATGAGTCACTGTCCCAGAAGAACAAAGTGAAACAGCACCAACTGTCAGCAAACGTGACAGCTCCCAGAATCAAGAGGGGTTTTGGCTGAGAGATCACAGACCAAAGCCACGTCCTTTACTTCTATTGTGACCACATTATGCCACACAAGTCATATAGCACACTGCTGAGCTTATAAGAGTGTAGAAGAGTGCTCAGTGTGGGAACTGAGCCACAGGTGTTCTTGTCAGAAATAAGCTCCTTCTTTACAGTCCTCATGATAAGCAGAAAATGTGGGTGTAGCCAAACTCCTTTTTTGAGTGGGAAATCTGAACCACAGCATGGGTAAGCAGTTTATCCAATTGTCTGATTCCAAAGCCTAAGCTCTTTCACCATATCTGTTCTTGTGGGTTCATCCCTCTATTTCCCCCTATACAGAGAGAGGGTAAGAGAAAACTTTCTAGAGAAGTCTGTAAGCCCACTTAGCTGTAGTTCTGTATCTGCATTTGTAAAATGCATCCTCAGATCTGTATGAGGAAATAAATAAGTCCCCAAGCCTGTCATCTGGGAGTGGCCAGAGAACAACAAGGCGAACAAGGCTGGACTAAATAGGCCAGCCTTGTCCTTCTGGTTCCCAAACCTGAAGGGACTGTTCGATCTTGTACAGACTTTAGCTGGTTCAGTGTGTGATCCTTGCCAATGTTTCAGGAATATCTCACCAAAGCCAAATTCATAGCAAGCTGGAGATTATTAAGGTGGGTGACTGTGGCTAACATACTGAGATGCCCTGGGAATAAGTGGGGAGCCACGGTTTTCACAAGCCCTTTCTGGGTTCTTCACTGTTTGCATCCTGGGGAGTGTTGTAAAAGCAGTGACCATGAACTCTCAGCACTTTAGCAATAGATCTCAGATACTCTAGGGATGGTTGGGGAAGGGGAGAGGAAAAGAGCCATTGCAGGCATAGAAGAGAAACAGTTTGTTTGCAGAGCAGAAAAGGTGCTGGGAACCCAAGACTTCTTTTCATGTAACAAGCAGGCAAGACCTCAGCTGGCTTCTTGTTTCTGTTAAAGAGATAGGGAAAGCAATGAATACAGACATGTTTGCCCTTGAGAACCACAAGTCAAAGCCTATTGAGCAAGACTGCTCCCGCATCCCATCATAAGTTCTCTGACAAGTTAAAGCCGATAGATTCCCCCTCCCCCTACACAAGTCTCTGAGCTGTGAGACGTGCTGATGGCACTGATTATCCCTCACATACAATAAGATGCATATGGTCATTTTTAAGCTTTAAGATACATATGAAAAATTTTAAGCTTTAAAAATCAGTTTCAAGACTCTTGAAGTAGTTCAATCTGTGAACTGCTTGTCTTGCAAACCTGAAGACCTGAGTTAATTCCCAAACATACATCTAAAAATAAAAAAGAAGCTGCTGTGGTGGCACAGGGCACATGGAGTTGGAAGTGTCCTGAGGACTCCTGGCCAGGTAACCTAGCAGAGTCAGCGATGAGTCTGTCTCAGAAAACAAACAGATGGCGCCTAAAGACCACATCAGAAGTTGACCTCTGGCCTCTGTGAGTGAGAGAACATCTCTTCTACACACATACACACACATGCACAAACACACACAGATATTTAGGTACAGCATGCTAACTTAGTCATACAAAACCATCTGCATTTACATGTATGAATATGTGTTAGAACTTACAGAATTTACATGTTAACAGTGGTGATTCTCAGATCACAGAATTATAGGGTATTTTTAGATTCTTTATATTTGTTTCTGTTTTTAAATAGTTTTGTTTCAGTATTTGGAGACAGGGTCATGTTACACAGCCCAGGCTGACCTGGGATTTGCTATCCTGTTGCCTGAATCTTGGAAGTAATGATATTACAGACAGGGACCACTTTGCCCAATTAAGCCCTGAAGAGTCTTTGTAAACAGAAAATAGAGGAAAAGTTCCATGGAGAAAATCAAGCTGCCCTTGCAAGCACCAGTTGTCTCCAGTGTAAATGTAGATGTTGAACAAGAAATTGATAATAGGGGCTGGAGAAATAGACCTGTGGTGACAAACACTGGCCACTCTTCCAAAAGACCCAGGCTCAGTCTCCAGCACTATGGGTTAACTGCCATCTAATGCCCAAGGGCACTGCATGCAACAGGTGCAGACATGCATGCAAGTAAAACATCCATTCATATAAAACAAAAACAGTTAAGTCTTTAAAAAGAGAAACTGACAATAAAGATAAAAGACTAGAAGGATGCAGCTTTTCAGTAGGAAGATGTGGAAGAAAACACAGAGCTTCAGTTCTTTATTGATTTCTCCTTCAGACTTCCCATAGTTACTTGACTTTGAAATAATATTTATTCATGTGCGTGTGCGTGTGCGTGTGCGTGTGCACCCAAGATAGGGCATCACTGTGAAGTCCAGGCTCACCTGCAACTCAGAATCCTCCTGCCTCATCATCCCAGACACAGATGTGCCACACCACGACCAGTTTGAGTTACTTACTAGTTTATTTTGAAGTGCCGATAATTAAAAGCAGGGCCTCAGACACACCATGAAAATGTTCTGCACTGCACATCACTCCAGTGGTGTCTTGACTCTTAAATCACAACAAAGGCAAGGAGATCAGATTTATAGGATGAATAGTATCAGAAAGTCAAAGACACTCTTAACACTCCACCACAGTCTTGGGAAGCTAGGTCAGTGGCTTTTAACAATAGAGGGTAGAAAAATGTTGGCTGTAAGAAATTACATGTCACAGTTCTGCCAAGTGTGAAGACACACTCCGCAGACCACCAGCCCAAGGTCCACTTGCAGTTCTTCTATTAATGGAGCTATTCATCTAACTGCATGAGCTTCCCTCCCCTTTGTCTGTTGATCTGGTCTCAGGTCTATCATATTGACTTCCCTGGCCTGGAAAAAATGGAATGATTTGAAGTCTAAGATTGAGACCACCCTAACAAATGTTCACCAAGTCACTCCTTATCTGGAATAGGGACTCAGACTCCTTGTGCACACAGTGTTTCCTCATCCCTCGGTTTCAGGTGTCCTCCCTCAGGACATGTTGCAAGGACTGACTAATTCACAGTAGTGTCTCAACACTGTGGCGTACATTGCAGGTGCTGGAGCTCCGGAGCTACAAAGCATGGCGGTGGGATCACCTTGACCTCAAGCCACAAGTGTCCTGGATCTGGGCTTCCCACCCACCACACGTCACACTTCTTTCCCCAAGGATGGGAAAAGAGTCAAGTGAATGGGTTAATATGGCTAGTGTGATACTGCAGAGAGAAGAGTCCTTTCTCAAGGCAGCAACAGAGGTTCCTTTTTTAGGGCCTAGAAAATGAATGAATTCTTAGGGGTGTGTATGTTTACTTTTGCCTTGTTTGTGAATTTATGTAAGCATGTATGTGTGTATGTATGTATATATGTATGTATCTATCTCTATTTTTCTCTATCTGTCTATCCCTATCTATCTATCTATCTATCTATCCATCTATCTATTTTTCGCTCTCTATCTCCCTGTCTGTCTGTCTGTCTATCTATCTATCTATCTATCTATCTATCTATCTATCAGACAGGGTCTTGCTATATATTCTGGCTGGTCAGCAACTTGTTATATAGTTTAGGTTGGCCTCAAACTCACAGAGGTCTTTTTGCCTCTGTCTTCCAGTGCTAGGATTAAAGGTGTGTGCCACCATATGTGTTTCTTGTCTTATTTTTACATTCATAGGTTAATTCCTGAGGTTTCCCCCTTTTTAGTTTCAAGTATTTATTTTTCTTTCTTTTTTAGTTTTTTGAGACAGGCTTTCTCTGTATAGTTCTGGCCGTCCTGGAACTCTGTAGACCAGGCTGGCCTTGAACTCAGAGATCCTCCAGTCTCTGCATTCCAAGTGCTGGGATTAAAGCAGTTTCAAATATTTTTGTAGAGCTATCGATCTGTCTGTCTGTTGTTGTTGTTATGGTTGTGGTGGTGTGTGCAGTCCCCCAAGGCATTCACCTAGAAATCAAAGGATAACTTTTGGGAGTCAGTTCCCTAGTTCTATTATGTGGGGTCCTGGGATCAAACTCAGGTTGTCAGGTTTGGTGGCAAGTACTTTTATCTGCTGAACCACCTCATGACTTTGCTTTCTGATTTCAGATAAAATATGTACTTAAGACTTGGTCTTAGTAGAACCTATATTTATCTGTCTGTCTATCTGCCTGCCTACCCACCTACCTACCTACCTACCTACCTATCCATCCAACCACTGGTCTGTCTGTCTGTCTTTGTAATTTCGCTGGGAACCAAAATGAATACTGGGCTGGGTTAGTAGAAGCTTATTAGTCACATTGAACTCCTATGCAACTTTTTTCCTTTTTTTTTTTTTTTTCTTACTAGGGCTGGAACCCAGGGCCTTGCACCTGTTAGGCACATAGTCCACCTCAATATGTCCCTCAGCATGACTTCAGCAGCTTTAAATCCCCTCTGTGTGGGTAGGGAGAGATGGGTGTTTCCTGGGCAACCGGGGCAAGCTGGCGCCCACGCAGACTGTAGAGGAGCCTCTCCTCCCTGCAGGTGTGTGTATGTGTGTGTTTGTGTGTTGGAAAACATCTGTGAACCTGTTGCGCTGCTTTCCGTGGGTCAACCCGGTGTCTCATGCATGGACTTCGGAAGCACCCTGGAACTGGCGATTCCCTGGAAACAGGGCCTGGCCTCGGTTTAGTGGGAATGGGAGGCAAAGGCTGCATGCAACTGGAGGGTCCTCCTTCCGGAATCCTGTCCTGACGCTGCCTCACCTAGGTGGCTCTACTAGCCCAGGCTTCTCCGTTCTGCGGATGGAGATCCGGTCAGGCTCCCAGCTACCCCCAACTCCGGGCTAAACTCACGCGCAGAAGGGACCTGGGATCCCCTGCGTCGACTAGAGACCCTCTGTACCCTGTTTGCATGGTGTCTTTCCGGAGCTCGAGTCTCGGGTCCCCAGCAGCGCCACACTGACACGGACATCAAGGGAGGCGGGCAGCCCGTATGCAAATATTCAAGGGGCGCAGGGATGCCCCTCCCGCTGGGATAAAAGGCGGGGCGAGACGCGCACCGGACCATAGAAGCCGCTGCCTCCCGGGAGCCGGCCGTGCGCTCCCGAGGAGCCTCCTGCCTGGTGTCCCTACAAGTGTCATCTACAGCTCAGGTAGTCTCCCGTAGCTCCTGGTAAGAACTCAAAGCCTAGCGGCAACAAAAGTCAGGGGTGGGGAGCGAGCTGTCGAGGCCGCGACGAGCGAGGGGCGACACGCGTTCCTTTGGTCGAATCCGTACTTCCGTGGGTCCTCGTGGTCTGGGTTTGCACTTTCTCAATGGGAACATGGGAAGCCGGCGCCCACACCGCACTCTCCCTGGCTTGGCAGGTGGCATCTCCCCGGGAGCTGCGCTCTAGCCAGTTTGTCCCCAGGCGATATTCACTCAGCTCAGAAAGAACAGCTTTTGGTTTGTGCAAGGTTAGCAGGGCCTGGCAGGGTCTCAGGTCCGTATGAGGTGGTGAGATGTAAGGAGAGACAAAAGGACTCAGAGGGGCACCCGTTATCCTGCGGCGATTCTCCAGTTTTCTGCAGATGTCCCAGGACGGGATGCACTAGGGAGATGACAGGCGCGGAGAACCTGCCGAGGGGAAAGTGTGGGTGTGCACACATTTGAATGAGCAGAACAAATCGAGGCCCCTACACCTCTCTGGCAACATTGAAACTGCTAGTTCTGCCGGCCCAGCCAGCTACCTGGTCCTACTGAGACCTGTCTCCCTTGGCAGAAGACTCTAGTAGCCCTTCGAAAAGCTTCTTTGAAGTTTGTTTTTAAAGTTTGGCCAGTCTTAAAATTGGCCAGCTGAGATCTGGGCTTGGCCTGATGTTGTACTGTGAAAAAAATCCTTTGTCTCCCACCTTCACCCTTCCTGGGTTCCATACAAGCCAAGATGAAAAAAAAATCCTCCCAGAAGCCTTCCATGCTTAGCTTGCTGTCTGTCCACCTTAGAACTGCTGTAGACTGGAGCTGGGAAATGCAAGGAACCAGTGTGGGCCAATCAGAGCCACCCAGGGAGGGTAGGTGAGAGGTTTTCCTAGGACACGGGGCTGCCCTAGGGCAGGGAATAATATTGCATGGTGGCAAATGGGTGTCCTTAAAGATGCTGAAAATGAACTAGAAGGTCAAGGAATCCAGGCATGACAAATGGAAAGAGTGACAGGGCCCAGAAAGGATTAATTCTGAGGTAAGGAAAGGTGAAGTAGACACCAGACACATTTCTGCTCCTGTTTCTGTTTGTGTGCATTAGTCTTGGTGCCCGTCAGTAACTAGATAACCGGAAGACTTACAGACATGTCCGAGTTTTGGCTTATTTCAGCCCCTGGCGATAAGGAAAATTTACAAGCTCTGGAGAGGATGAACAACGTAACTTCAAAGTCTAACCTGTCCCACAACACCAAGTTCGCCATCCCAGACTTCAAGGTAAATTCTTGCAAGAGGAAGAAGGAGATTATGGATTGGAGGAGGGCATGGATTTCTGAGCAGGAGGTGGCTTCTGAGCAGAAGCCAGGCATAAAGACTTCCAGCAAATGTAGAACAGTGACCATGAACAAGCCTGAGTTAGAAGATGGACAGAGGGGTCAGTGGGATGTTATGTCATAGCCCCAGGTTAACGGTGGCCCTTCTGGACCTGAAGCCATAGATAAGTACACACAGGGTAGGCCACGTGGATAGTGTCCATGGGAAGTGGAAGGAAGGGCACTGTGTATGTACACTCTGATCCTTTGGAGTGCTCCTCAGAGGCTGCTGCATCTAAACAGACCCATAGCACAGCTGGGTGTATACTTTAGGAGCTTTGTACCAGTGCTTCTGTTTGCATGTATGTATGTGTGTGCCTGGTGCCCATGAGCATCAGAGACCTTGGAAGTAGAGTTACAGTTGTGAGCTGTCCTGTGGGTACTGGGAGTGGAACCTGGGTCCTCTAGAAGAGCAGTCTGTGCTCATAACTATTGGACCATCTCTCCATCCCCAGGAATAATCTTTTTCAAAAAGATTAGGGCAGGCCAGGCCTGGTGGCTCACATCCACAAACCCTGCACTCTAGAGGCAGACTAGAGGGTTGCTATAAATTCTAGGTCAGCCTGCTCTACAAAATGGCTAAATTGTGAAACCCTATCTCAGAGAGAGGGGTTGTGGCAAGAGAGAGGGAAGAAGGAAGCTTAGGCTACAGTCAGTTGAGGACCTGAGTTCAAGCCTCAGCCCCCAGGTAGAAAGTTGGGTGTGATCTACTTGTAATCTTTTCTTCCCATATCTCTGAAAGACCCTTTAAAAGTTCTTTAGATACTTCATTCAGTTTTATACTAGGAAACAGACCTTAAATAATCCAAAAAGGACCTCTATAAACTGGACTGAGGTCAGGCCACCAACATGATAGTCCTTCCTACAAGAGAGCTACGTCAGCTTATTCTGTTGTCATTCTGTCCATATGTTCATGTAATAAAGTGCTTTGTGTACAACTGCAAGAAACCAAGTTCGGATCCCTAGCATCCATATGAGGTTCACTGGCGTGCTCCTTTAATCCCAGCTTGGGGCACAGACAGAGGTCCATGGTCAGCTGGTCTAGCTGAACCGGTGAGCTCCATATTTCAGTGGGAGACTCTGTACCAAACAAACAAGATAGAAAGAAAATGAAAAAGATGCTGTATATTGACCTCTGACCTCTACATGTATAAGTATCCACATACATGCATGTGCACACTACACCCAGAGATAATAATAATGAAGTAAAATATATAGTCCTCAGTTGATATGTTTCCACTTTTTAGTCTGGTTGTTGGCTAAAAATGACCAACTCAACATGAAGTGAGAGTCCCTGGTGTGGTTGTTAGAAGAACACCTCACACTTGTTAGCCAGAAAGCACCTGAGCTTAACTCCTATGGTTTTTCCTAGGTGGGGACTTTGGATTCCCTTGTTGGTCTCTCTGATGAGTTGGGGAAACTCGATACCTTTGCTGAAAGGTAAAATATTTCTTATTTACTACATACAAGTAAGAATTTGCCATTGTTGTCAGAGGACACAGTGTTCTTGCTTTGGCCAAACCAAAGTATGACTTGTCTAAACCTGGTCTCAGAAGCCAGAAGAAAGAATCCATGGGGTCACTTGGGCATGTTGTGTCAATAGTGCTGTGTCCTCTGGGTCCCTTGTTGCTTTGATTTTTGGAGACAACTTTCTTCCCTCCCTTCCTTCATTCTTTCCTCTCTACTTCCTTCCCTCCATACTTCTTTCCTTCCTCCCTCCCTCCCTCCCTCCCTCCCTTCCTCCCTTCCTTCTTCTCTCCCTCCTTCCCTCCTTTCCTCCCTTCCTTACTTCCTTCCTCTCTCTTCTCCCCTCCTTTTGTTCCGAGTCTCGGTAAGTTGCCTACGTTGACCTTCAACTGTGTAATAGCTATGGCTGCCTTTAAACTTCTTCAGCATGCTAAGTGCTAACCAAGGCTACATGTCTGCCTACAGTTTTTTTTTTTTTTTTTTTTTTTTTTTTAGTAATGTGTGCACATAAGAAAAACAAAACAAGACTACAGAGTGAAATTAAGTTTTCTTTGTATCTGTTTGTCTACTCCATGTTCCCTCATCTCCTGATTATCTCTCTCTCTTGAAGCTTTGTTATCATAACTTACTAGGTGAGGCTTCATGAAAGTACAAGTCAGTATGTATAGCGTTTCTGAGGGCAGTGACACATGCCTGTAGCCCAGCACTCAAGAGACTGAGGTCAGAAGATTATGAGTTCCAAACCAGCTATGTCAACATAGCAAGATTACTTTTTTCATTTTCCTTTTTCTTTCTTGTTTTGGGTTTTGTTGTTGTTGTTTTGTTTGTTTGTTTTACTTAGTTTAAGATAGGGTTTCCTCTGTGTAGCCTTGGCTGTCCTAGAACTCACTTTGCAGAGTCCTGGGATTAGAGGCCTGCACAACCACTGGCCCAGCCCTCTTTTCTTGTTTTGTTTGTGTGTGTGTTTTTTTGAGACACCGTCCCATGTGCAATAGCCCTGGCTGTCGACAACTGTTGTTGTAGGCCAAGCTGGCCTTGAACTCACAGAGATCCATTTGCCTCTTCCTGCCTCCCTCCCTAGTGATGGGATTAAAGACATATACCACTACACTCAGCTCAAAATAGCAAGATTTCAGTAACAAAATAAGCTGGATGTGATGGCAGTTGCCTAAAATCTCAACCCATGGGAGGCAGAAGCAAGAGGGTCCATAACTCAAGCATAGCAGGGTCGGCCTGGGATGCTTGAGACCATCTCAAGAGACACTACAAATAAAACTGTATAGCCTGAGAATACCTTATGTAAATGATAACATATATCCTACCTTTTCTTTTCTTTTGCTTAATAATATACCTCAATGAAAGTTTCATGTTAGCTCATGGCTGGCTGCTTGTTTGTTTGTTTCTGGAAGTGTTGCCTTAAGCAACTGCACTCTGACTTGCTCGTCTCTTTGTTGCTGGATGCTTATGTCTTCTAGTCCTTGGCCCTTTGTGTACGTGCAAAGGGATGAAAATAGAGATATGGGTTCAGAGTCTCTGCACATACAATTATAGGCACACCCCTGGCACCCCTACAACTGTCAGTCCCATTTATACTCTCACCAAAATGCATGAAGATCATGGCTTAGGCATTGGGCTTTCTGCCAGGCAGTGGTGGCATACACCTTTAATCCCAGTGCTGTCAGGAGGGTCTCTGAGTTCCCAGCCTGCTCTACAGAGCAAGTTCCAGGATATCCAGGGCTATAAAGAGAAACCCTGTCTCAAAAAACAAACAAGAAAATTGTGTTTTCTGATCCTTGACCAGTCCTTTTGTTCTATATGGGAGGTTGACTTTATATAGGTGGAGGCAGTCCTCATCACTGTAGTTTGCAAAGCCATGAGACGACACGAACCATGAAGACAGCTGAGATCACTGTGGCCACTGCTCTGCTACCAGGGCAGAGTGAAGGGGACAGATGTAATGCCAATCTTGTAGTTTTGAAAGCATGTCAGTCACCCAGGAAAAAGGAGCAAAGCCCCTTGTATCAACTTCCTTTAGAGGCTGCACTGCACCAAATAACACATGTCTAGCTGGAATGCTAGGTCCTAGTCAGTCAAAACAGGTCATCTGCACAGACGTAAAGAACCTGAAAGCAGGCCCCTGCCGTAGACTGCCTTGAGTTTTCGGTTTTGTCTCTGTTCAGGCTGCAGTGCGCACTGCCATGTACTTAGGAAGTGCAGGCTGTTCCCTGACGGCCTGCAGAAATGGCAGCTGTTATACAGTTCCTTTCTCTAGACCATAGATTGTTAGCTGCCCCTCCACACACACCATAGTGCCTCCATCTCTCACCGAAGCCCAGACAGTGCTAAAGCTCTGCCGCAGAACGATTCGCTCCCCCGTTGCTTTTAGCTTTGCTTGCTATTTCCCACTAGCAGGCACTCATATTTTGTCCTCTGCCTTTTGATTATGCAAGTCTCCTTGATGGTAATTCAACATGTGCTTGAGGAACACACACGTGTACGCAGGATGAGGACTGTCACTGGGAAGCAGATGCCATAAAACTATCTTTAAAAGCAGACACTAGGTGTGGTAAAAAATGAAAGTTTATATTGTTTCGTGTGTGTGTGTGTGTGTGTGTGTGTGTGTGTGTGTGTATGTATGTATGTTCCCAGGCACTTTCCTGCTGAGGAAAGAGGACGGTTGTGTGCTGTGAGCACCCCCAAATACTGTCTCATTCAAGACTGTATTTAGGAGTCTTGCCTTACGAGTCTATACTAGAGCTTAGGGCAAAACGAATGGACTCATAAATCCCTCAGTCCTTTGGAATGGCCTCCCTCATTCTTTGAATGGTACTCAAGTGTTACTAGATAAATAAATGCTCTCGGGGCCTGTAAGTCATGCAGCAGGAACCTGTCAGCACTGCCTCTGCCCAGGGGAACAGAGCAGGGACAGTTTTCAAGGTGTATTGTTTCCATATCCTTTTATTATTTATTTACTTGAGCACAAAGTGTTTTTCCATGTAGCTGCAAGGCTTACACTTATGAGAGCATTCCGTTTTTAGAAAGGTTTATTCCTTCACAATGCCCATGTTAGTTTACTCTGTAAATCATTTTAAAAAATAATTTAAGAAACCCAATGATTTTACCTCCCCTACCCTCCTAAAGGGTTGAGTCCTTCACAGGCCCTCAGCCTGCTCTGTGGTGCTGGTTGATATACTGCATTTCACATGCATATGGCCACTCAGCTGTGCCTCATGGGCTCCTCTGACATGTCCATGCCTGCCACTTGCCCTTGGGTACGTCACCTGTCATGTGGCTTTTCTTTTCCCTCGTGATTCTATGAAGCTGTCTCAGAGTTGGCTGACAAAAGATTCCATAGCCAGAGAGTTCTCATGAGGACACTGTAGCGGGTATGGATCTCTAGGTTTCCTCCCTCTGGTTGTATGACCTATGACTTCTAAAATTTTTAAACGTTTGCATATACTCTTGTTCCCTTCCTGCTTTATTTGGGTGCTTTTATTTTCTGTTTCCAAGAAAGCATACTGAATTGCTTGTTTAGTTTAAAATTTTTATTACATTTTTGTTTGTTATGTGTGCACAAATAGGCCAAAGAACAACTTATGGGAGCTATTTTCTTTCTGTCCATCATGTGGGCCTCAGGGATGGAACTTAGTTTGTCTGGTTTAACCAGTGAACCATCACACCAAACTTGTTTATATTCTTATTTTTTGAAATGCCAAAAGCAACTGAATTTGCCTCTGTAAATTATATGCTATGATTTCAATTGTCATATGCTGTGTTGTCTCTGCCCACCCCCTTTGGTTTACAAGATGGGGGTTTCTCTGTATAACCCTGGCTATCCCAGGACTCTCTCTATAGACCAGGCTGGCCTGCCTCTTGCCTCCTGAGGACTGGGATTAATGGTGTGTACCACCATGCCTGGAAATGCTGTCTTATTTTTTTTTTTAATTATTATATGTGTGTGTGTGTGTGTGTGTGTGTGTGTGTTTGTGTGTGTGTGTGTGTGTGTGTGTGTGTGTGTGTGTGTGTGTGTGAGTACACTATTGCTGTCTTCAGACACACTAGAAGAGGGCATTAGATCCCATTACAGATGGTTGTAAGGCACCATGTGGTTGCTGCAAATTGAACTCAGGACCTCTGGAAGAGCAGCCAGTGCTCTTAACCACTGAGCCATCTCTCCAGCCCCCAGCTGTCTTATTTTTAATTTAAGTATTCTGCAGTTTTTAATCCTTCTATCGTTGGAAGGTTGATTTTTTTTTTAAAAAATTGTTATTTCTGCATCTTTCCTCCCATTTTTAGTTCAATTGCTGTGTTGTTAAAGAATGAATCAAGGGCTACATCATCTACCTTTGAGATTCTGGAATTTTCTTCATTACCTGACCTGCTGCTGATTCCTTTTTAAAGATTGTGTGTGTGTGTGCACGTGTGCACAGTGCTTGTGAATACCAGAAGAGAGTATCAAATTCCCATTTGTAAGCCACCTGACAGGGGTTCTGGGAGACACACTTCTGTCTTCTGTGAGAAAAGTAAGCCTTCTTAACTGCCCAGCCATCCTCCCTCCTCCCTTATAATGTAGCCCAGACTAGCTTTGAACTCTCCTAGTCTTACTTTCTCAGTCCTCCTGACCACTAGGATTATATAGGTTTGTACCACTAAGCATGTCCCTCCTATCCACCCCCTCTTTCATTTATGGTGATAGAATACATGTTTCATTCTATTATAATTAACACATTGAATATGTTAGCCATCTTTGTTCTTTTAAATATTGCTTTCATCATTAATGTAACTATTTTTTAATTACCCTAAAATTATACCCTCAGATTGCATTATAGGTTTTTCTTGGGTTTGATTCCCAGTAGTACACACACACACACACACACCCCACATGGAATATTTAAGCTGTTTGTACACATTGCTAAATTGTTCCTGTAGTGTGGCAAGAGGCCCTTTCCTCACCCCATCAGCTAAGTGCCCTTGAGAGACAACACGTTTGCCTGGCAGAAGGAGGAGGCTGTGTGGTTGTTTCTGTGCGTATTTCTGGGATTCCCAGCCAGACTAAACACTTTCAAGTGCCTATTAGCCACCTGTAGTTCCGCTCTCTTGCTTTACCAGTTCCCTGTGTTTGTTCATGCAGCCCCTGGGCACCTCCCCAGGGTGCCCTTCACCTTGGGTGTCCTGGAGCCCGACTGAGTCAGGGCACAGTGGTTGTGCTTGTTGGTGTGCAAAATATAAATGCCTATGTGATGACCCTTTCCTATTCTCTCGATGTTTAGGGGGTGCTCGTCTTAAAAGGCCCTGAGACCTTAGAACATTTCTCGACAGTCCTCTGGGAGCTGAGTTCAGATCTAGCAGCCTTCCTTGCCTGTGTCTCCTCTGGGGGCAAGTAAACAATGGCTTAGGGTGCTGTGGCTTTCTGTCATCTTTATTTTTTTGAGACAAGGTTTCATGTAGCCCAGGTTGGCATTGAACTTGTTATATAGCCAATGATGACCTTAAACTCCTGATCTTCCCCAACCTCCTGAGAGCTTACTCTGCTGGGCCATAGCATACAAGTTCTAGAATGCCAACTAGCCCCTTAAACAAGATCTCACTAAGTTGTCCGACTTCCTGTCCTTGAACTCAGTCTACCATCCAGGCAGGCCTTGAGTTTTCCATCTTTTTACCCTGAGCCTCTTGAGTAGCCGAGATCACAGGCATGCCCTCCAAAGCCAGCTTCCTTACACTTCCAGTGTCTTTAGAAGTTCCAGTCTCTCAAAGTCAGTTAGAATTAAAGCAAAGTGTGACTGGGCCCAGAGCTTCCTGGAGCAGAGAATCTCTAGACACCTCTGGAAGCTTCATTTGACCTTTGTTTTTATATTAAGAAACTCTCTGCTACCTCTTCCTGAAGTCTATAGACTGATGTCATTGTCATTGTCCTCTGGCAGAGGTGGATGCAGAGAGACAAAGACTAGGGTGATTCACACATCCCACCCTCTGTGGAAGTTTCTGGGCTCACTAGTCAGGCACTTCTCCTGTATGAGATTTCCCATCTGGACACATTGGAAACAGTGGGACACAGGGTGACTTTGGAGCTTTTGGTTGCCCTGGGGACACATGAGCACCTGTAGCAGAGGGAGACCTGTCTCTGTGATAGACACATGAAGCTTAGGGCAGGGTGTGTGACTTGGGGTCAGTTTTTCTGGCTCTCTGCCTCAGTTTTCTCAGCTCTTGGGCTTAGTCTTGTTCCGAGAAGATCCAGGTAAGCTCTACAGCTTCCTTTTGGTGGACCAAAGAAGGCTCCCAAGGTGGAATTTGTTCTTGGTGCTCCAAGCCCTGAAAAGGCTCAGGTCCTATAACCTGTTTTCTTTTCTCCAGGCATCTGAGCAATTTCAGACCAACTACATCCTGCTTTGCTAAAATTCTACAAAACGAGTCAGGGAAGAGGGGAATCCCTCCCATCTGCGTGTGTGCATGTGTGTAGGCCAAAGCACAACCTCAGATGGTGTTCCTTCCTCAGGGGATATGCACTTTTTAAAATTTTTTTTATTTTTATTTTTTTTGAGAGACAGAGCCTCTCACCGGGACCTGGGTCTGTCTCACCAAGTAGGTTGTTAGGCTGGTTGGCCAGGAAGTCTGAGGAACCTGTCTGCCTCTGCCTCCCCAGCACTGATTATAAACATGCACCATCACACAAGTCTATTTTATGTTTAGCATGGGTTCTGGGGATCTCTGAGGCAAGCAGTTGACCAACTAAGCCATGTCCAAAGCTCCAAAGCCTGGCTTTTGCAATTCAGATTTTCCCTCAGGAACTTGGAACCCTGCATCTGCCAACCTGAGAGATGGAGCAGGGTGATACTTCCTACTAGAAGGCTAGAGGGCTGGGCTACAGCTTCTGGGGCAGGCGGGGTTCCAGATGACAGCTTGTCTGGCAGAGCTGCTCACTGGGACTCTGCTGTAAAATACGTACAGAGAGAGCCCTTGGGGCCACTGTGTCTGAAGGCCACTTAGGAAGAATCTGCTCTGTGCCTGAGTCCTGAGAACTGTGACTCAGGCGACTAAGGATTGAGCCTTCCCTTCCAGATTCATCCAGTGCCTGCAGCCTCTGACTTCCTACCTACTGACAGGGACTGAGAGGACCCCAGCGTTCCTGCACAGCAGGGGTTTCTTGATGTGTGGTTACAGAAGCTAGGGATCTGAGATTTCTCCCACCTGGTGTTCATGTATACCCCTGGAGAGGAGTCTGCCTCATGCAGTTCCATGCTTGAACCTCGGGAAGCTACCTTGAGGGGGGGGCATGATCTAGTTTTTGTATATTTGTGTTTGCATGTGTGTGTGTGTGTGTGTTATAGAATTGTCATTCAATAATTAAAACAAACACCCTGTTATATAAATCAGTAAATGTGCAAATGAGACTATTAAAATAAATTAGGGTGGTGGCACATGCCTTTAATCCCTCTGCATTCAAGAGGCAGAGGCAGACAGATCTCTGAGTCTGAGGCCATCCCAGAGTCTACAGAAAGAGTTCCAGGACAGCCAGAAAAACCCTGTCTCAAAAAACAAATCAACAAATAAACTAAGGTCTGGGAAGATGGCTTAGTGTTAAGAGTACTTGCTGCTCTTTCAGAGAACCTGAGTTCAATTTCCAGGACCCACATAGGTAGCTTACAACTATAACTCCCTGCAATTTCAACTTAGGGAATCTGACCTCCTCTTCTAGATTCTGGGGGCACCTACACTTACAGGCATATATATCCACACAGACACTTGAATAAAGATAAAATAAGTACTGAAAATGAAATTATAGACAGCTGCATTATTATACATTTTTTAAAAATCTGTTTTATGTTTGAAAACCTTTCCTTCTCCTTTTCAACTGATTTGTATATTTTCTTTAAAAAATGTTTGCAGCTTTGTATGTATACATTTTTGTGGGCACATGTGTGTGGGCAGGTTCCTGTGTCTATGTGTGTGTGCATGTGGAGGCTACAGGCCCGCCTCCCTCAGTACTGTCCATTGGTTTGGTTTTCCTTTTGCTTACACAGGATGGGTAAGTGGTTCAAGCCTGTAATCACACTTGAAGGTATGGCACAGAAACTGGAAGACCTTGGGCTTACTGGTCAACCAGTCTCACTGAATAGTTGAGCTCCAAGTTCAATAAGAAACACTATCTTAAAAAACAAGGTGTAGAGTGATTGAGGAAGATATCCAAGGTATACCTCTGTTCTTTTCACATATAGCCAGATATTCACATGTACCTACACACAGGCACACATGTACATGCACAGCATGTGTACATACATACATACATACACTTGCCAGCTCACATGCATGCACATGTAAAAGAGAGAGAGAGGGTTATATACAGTGAAATGTGTCCATCTTTAGTAAACAGATTGGTGAGTTTTGACAAATATGTATATTCATGTGTCTGTATTCAGCAGGCCTGAGGAAGGAGGGACATGTAGCCTCCTGGATGATCATAAACCCATTTCTCTCCTTCCCTCTCTCCCTCCTTCCCTCCTTCTCTCCCTCCCTCCCTCCTCTCTCTCTCTCTCTCTCTCTCTCTCTCTCTCTCTCTCTCTCTCTCTCTCTCTCTCACACACACACACACACACACCTATACAAGAGGGTAAAATGTATGGATCATTGCAACATCAACTCAGACATGAAACAACCTAGTGTTATGGAATGCCTTGTGGCAGGGCAGGGTGGTGAGATTCTACGCTGTAGATGAGGAAGCTGCTCACTCTGACATGAAAGGGATATATACACACATAGTGTAAAGGGAGAAAAGGAAATTTGAAAATGGCCCTTTCATTCCTTTTGCTAGGAAAAACAATCTTCTCGCTAGGTGACATGGTAATTCTCTGGTGACCGCAGTTTCTGATCACAGCAAGTTGCTTTTGTTCTGTGGAACAAGAGACTTTTCTTGCTTTTAAGCTTCATCGGAGCATGCTAGTCTGAAGTGTTCTGAAACCCAGTATGTGCCGAGAGACTCCATTTGCCACAGTGAGACACCTTGAAGGGGCCCAGATGGAGAACAGTTAAGAATTCCGGATGGATGAGGTGCTGGTTTTGTTTATTCATCCAACAGACATTGCTGAGCAACTGCTGGGCCCGGTGATATGGTAGTGCCCATGTAAATTGGTAATTACTGGATGGGTTGCAGTGGCTGCAGTAATTGGATCAACTTGCATGTGTTACTAAGGTGATTTGAAAAAAGGAAAAGGAATTTTCAGTAGTACTGAAACTGAAGTTCTGCGACAGCAGGGACTTTGCTTAGTCTCAGCACCTACATATTGCTAGATGCACAGTAGTTGATAAGTTAGTATAAAAAATCTCTTACCAAATCAGTCCCAGCAGATGACAGGAGGCATACTCATTTTAGGGTAACTGGAGGAGATACAGTTCTTGTAACAAAGAGATACAGGGTTGTGTGGGACTGTAGCAGAGTCTTACTGGACAGTGAAGAGACCTGGGCTGAGACAACCCTGAGGCTGCAGGAGCTGAGAGCTCTGCCGGAGGGAAGCAGACTAGACATTAGGTCTCCCTTTGATCTGCTGAACCCACTTGGGAGCCAGAGGGCAGAGAACCCAGAGCAGTCAGCCAGGAGCCCATTGCTCATCTCTAGGTCTCTCACGGAAACACCTGGGACCCCATCCTTTTCTCCGAAAAGAACCTTTGACCCTTTGGTACCACCCCAGACGAAAGCCCAGAAAACAGCTTAGCTAGGTTCGTGGTCAATGCTGCCCAAAGCAAGACTATTAACCTCAATTTGAAGAGATACAGGCACACCGGTGGGCATTTAAATGCAGAGCAGGCGACAGTGTCTACAGTGTAGCGTGACACAGTGGCCAAGACACTTGAGGGGGAGCAGATCGTTTCAGTTTCCTCGTGGAAGGGGTAAGACAATACTCAACTTCCCAGAAGCCGAGTGAGGCTAAAACAATGATCACAGGAAAATTGACTGACACCTGTTTACATCTACAGATGGGAGTCGATATCAAGAGAAACATTGAACACACTTGACCTATGTGGGAGGTAAATTCTGGAAGAATGCATAACTGGTTGTTTCCTGTGCTTGGAGAACAATACATTATATACATACATATATACATATGTGTGTGTACATGTATATGTATATGTATATGTATGTATGTATATATGCTTTTTGTAAGGGAAGGTCTCACTGTGTAGCCCTGGCTGGCCTTAAACTTGTTGTGCAGACTAGGCAAACCTCAAACTGAAAATTCACCTGCCTCAGCCTCCCAAATACTGGGATTAAAGGAGTATAGCACCATCTCCACGCCTACTTATTTTTGAGCCTGGGTCTTATGTAGCTCAGGCTGGCCTCAACTTTACTAAGTAGCCAGGGATGACTTTGTACGTTTGATCCTCCTGCCTCCCCTCCGGGAGTGAAGTCATGGCATCTGCTTTACAGTGCTGGAGACTGAACCAGAGCTGTGTATCTGCTGGCAAGTATTTGAGCTGCACCTCTAGTCCTGTCCACTCTCTTCCTCGTTTCATTGTTTATATATTTTTAGGCAGTGCTGAGGATCAAACCCGGGGCCTCACACAGGTTAGGCAGGTGCTGTGGTTGTTCACTGTAAACTACTTTATTCTGTGTCTTCCAGTTTCTTTCGGCTATCAGCTTCATTACTTAGGTCATGGAAACGTGTCTACCTGCTTCTCCTTTCTTACTCTCAACAACAGGGTCTTTCAAGATGTTCCTCTGCCCAAGGTTCCACACTATGAGTGGTCAATGGGACTTATGCCTGCCAATAGTGGAAGACGTGTAACTGGGGACATAACTCAATTGGTAGAGTACAAGGCCCTGGGTTCAATCCCCAGCCCCACAAAAACTAGGCATAGGGATAAATGACTCCATCCCCAGCACTGGGGAGGTAAAGACAGGGGCATTAGAGTTTAAGGTCATTTTTGACTACATAGTAACCTTGGGGATATTCTGGGGTACAAGAAACCTTATATCACTTGGAGTTTTGAGAGAGAAAGAGAGCAGGGGAGAGAATGAGAGTAAGAGAGAGAGGGAGAGGGATTGAGAGAGGATGGATGCATTGCATTTCTCTTCTGTGATCTGGTATATGGCTTGAGTTCTTTTAGTATGTTTACTGGAGGCCCGAGGTTTGGCTTTTTTAATAAAATGACTGCCAGATTATAATAAAAAAAAGTATCAAGTAGAAATATTTGCCCATAACACAGCCAGTGAGCATCTTACTGTCTAAGTTTCTGTCTTGTGTTTTTCCATCTAACGTTATAATACATGCCTTGTTCCACGGTATTTAAAATTCTTTGTAAATCTTATTTTCAATGTCTGCCTAATAATCCCTCTGCTGGATAGACCATCCTCAAACAATTCTCTATTGTTGAACCTCCAGGTTGCTTCCAATTTCTTATTGTCAGCAACTGTGCCGCAAAGAACATATTTTTATTCAGAAAGCTTTTCTGTATTTTTTTTCCTGTTTCCTCAAGATGGTTTCCCAGAAGTGGAATGACTGGTTCAAAGGTTCTTAATGTTTTAAGTCTCTCCTTACAGATTGCTAAATTGCTGCCCCCAGCGGCTATGAGGGCTCCTTTCTCTGCCAGCAGGATGGGCGGAGTGGTCCTGCCAGCAGCGCCTCACCTCACTGGCTCTTTCTTCTCTCCCCAAAGCCTCATAAAGAGAATGGCGCAGAGTGTGGTGGAGGTCATGGAAGACTCTAAGGGAAAAGTACACGAGAACCTCCTGGCTAATGGAGGTAGGTCGGTGACTGAGTTCTTCTCTCTCAGGAGCCATTTCCCTCACCATGGCCACAGTGGAAGGTCTGAATATCCAGCTCTGTTAACCCTTACTATCCCATTTATAGAAACTCTCACACACTTCCACCCACTTATCATTTTTTACCCAACAAGGTGTGAGAAGCATCCGCATGTGCCAAGCGATGCCTCCAGCCAGAGAGATCAGGGCTGCATCTCAACACTTCCTGCCAAGTGTTCCCATTCCAAAATTTTGCTGATGGACACATATTCCAATACTATCTAATGTTGGTTTAGCTATTAAATGTGCACACGGCATTTGGGCTGTATTTTCAATGTGTAGCAATAACCTGGAGACTTTGGAGTCCAGTTGTGGTGGTGTATACAGGTAACCCTACCACTGGGGAGGTGCAGGTGGGAAGATCAGGTTGTCAAGGTCATGCTGAGATAGCCAGTAAACTCAAGGCCAACCCAAGCTATATAAGACTCTATCTCAGAATGTATATAAAAGTAACACACGTGCGCACACACACACACACACACACACACACACACACACACCAAAAACCTTGGACATGTTGAAAGCTCTAGAATTAAATATTTACATAGATAGAGAGAAAATTAACTTTAAGTCTTTACATGAACATGAGAACATACATGTTTACAATTATATCATTTGGATAAGTAGCACGTAGATGAACACAAATGCCCACTTGCCCCCGTTAACATTTAAAGGCTTCCACATTTACTGGCTGAAACCAGCAAATGGAAACACTCATTCTGAACCTGGGTTTGCATGTCTTTGCGCTTTAATAACCCCATCTTACATTATGTTTCAGGTCTGAAGGAAAAGATGAAATGCTTAAAGAGTAGGTTGTGTCTTGTTTGCTGTGCACGTGCTCAGTGTGCTGTTGCATGTCCCTGGGGAGTGGGACCTCAGGCTGGTTGTGGGGGTACAGTGATCAGGCCTTAACAATTTCTCAAGCAACAACTTTAGAGCTTGGTCACCATACCCAGAGGATGCAGCTCAAAGTTGTTTCCTTCCTGTCTCCCTCTCCTTCCCGTCCCCCTCTGCCTCTCCTGAGCAACATGCATGTTACCTGGAAACTGCATCAACTTCGTGGGCTTTGGGTGAATCTCATCCTTTGCTTGTTAACTTCCTGGTCTGAAGGCCTGTTTCTTGTGTCCCACCTGCTCTCTAAGGATGTCAGCTTAGATGCCAGGCCTCGCTCATGTGGCCTGGATGAGGTTTGTCTTCTAGAGTCTTCTAGAATAAGCTACTCCTGGTGTGGCAGAAGGAACTGTTGACTTTGTATTTTTTTCTCATCTTCAGTAACTGGCAGAATAAAAGAGCAAGTAATATTATTTCATTTTACTTTTTGAGAAAATGCCATATGGCTGAGGCTGGTTTCAAGCTCACTATGTAGCTTGGGGCGATCAGTGTGTTTCCACTCCCCAAGTGCTGGGATTGACAGGTATGTCCCACTACCCCTGGCTTATGGTTCTTGTGGTGCCGGAAATGAAACCCTGGTATTTGTATGTGCAAGGCTACATTGAGCTACATCAGCAGGCCAAGCAAGTCATTTCAGAGTGAATAAAAATCCTCAGAACAAAAGACTCTATGAAGTCTACCAGCTGATCCTGTTTCCTAGCTAATGACTTGAAGGGCCTCAGACTGACAGGCTGAGGAGGTTCTTTTCTGCATCAAAATTTCAAAAGGTCTTCTGGGTAAGAAGGAAAAATCAGGATTTAAGTGTACGCTCAAATGTTGGTCAAAATGCTCACATGGTCCAGGCCTGGGAATGGGGATCATTGGCTGTGTTTGCCTAGCAAAGTGCCAGACCGCAAGTTCTACCTTAACAGGGCACTAAACCAAACAATCCATGGAAAGCAAACAAACCCATACACTTAGCTTTCACCTCAAAGTTGATGCCACTTAACTGTTCTATGTGGGATCTACCCCTGTCTGGGTACACTGTTTCTAAGAGACAGAGCACTAAGAGGCCAAGGGAACTTGGTTTTTGTTCTTGGTTAGCATGTATCATTATCTCCAGGCCTCCTGCAAGGTCTCTGTGGGTTAGTCCCAGTCACTTCCAAAGCTATTTCTGAGCATGCTCTGTGAACTAACCCTCCCAAAGGCCTACCAGCACCATGAGGCACTGCCCACAGTAACAACCCAACCTTAACCATACATCAGTACCTCCCAAAAAGTCTAGCTAGGGAGACCTTTTAAACTTCACTCAACCCCAAATCTCCCAGAAGCCTTTTCTTCTGCAGGGCACCATCAAATTGGGGATAGAATTTCCTAGAGTTCTTTGCTCTACAAATGGGCTTTTAATCCTGTGTCCTTTGGGGGAGTTTAGGGAATTGATATCACGAAGGCCTGAAGTATTCAGACCTGGTCATGTCATGCTGTCCATCCTGGTCTTGGCCGGTTAACTCTCTGCATCTCTCACTTGTGATGGACTTAGTAACAGTCGTATTCTAGGATCTTAGCCTTTACTTCTGTTTGCTTTGCCACCAGCTGAGTGCGGAGCATGGTAAGACCTAGACACATGTGAATCCAGAAGAAGTAGAGCAGACATACACGTGTCTGGCTTAGGCTGTGGAAGACCTGTCGGGCTAGCCAGGAATTGGCCTGTTGCCTATGTAGTCAGAATCCTGTATGCTGGCAGGGCCTTGGCTCAGTTTTTCAGATGAAGTCATTGTTGCTCAAGAGGCAGCCGCCTGTGGGGAGTATGTTTTGAGAGGGCAGGAAGGCTGGGGTGGCAGAGGCCACTCTGGAACAATATTCTTGCCCAAGGTGTAGACGGGAAGGACTTTCAGGTTGTGATCTGGAGCAAAGGTTAGTGTCCAGAGCTAACACTGGAGTGGGAGACATGGAAGAGGATCAAGGATGAAGAGAGCAAAGCCACCAACCCAGAGGCCCAATGGGCTCCTGCAGGAGATCATTGCCATCCTCCAGAGTGCCTCTGAAAGCTCACAGGCATTGGGAAAGAGACCCACAGTGCCCTGCAACCTGCAGTAGAATTCAAAAGCCACAGAGGCCTTGGACTTGGTAGCAAAGCATGAAGAACAGAGCTTGCTCAGAAGTGTTGCTCAGCAGCCTGCAGAGTGTAAATTTCCACTGTTCTCTTGGCTGTGATGACCATGGCTGTTGGCGTCTTAAGCATTCTGTGGAGCACTTGGTTCTGTGGGGTCCCGTGATAGGCTCTGGAGACACTGAGGGATGGGGTCAGTTAAGGCAGCAGATCCAACCTTAGCATTGACTGATCAGAGCAGCTGGCAGAGGGACTGGGGGTTGGGCACTACATGGCCTGGGTTGAAGGGTGACATGTCTGGAGGTGACAGTGAGGGTGGGGAGGGAGTGTCCCTGAAAACACATCACTGTGACATCTGTTCTGGCTGCTGGTTCCTCGCCTCCAGGAAAGGCTTAAGATCTCCAGTGGGAGGTCTTTCTCTTGCCCAATGCTCTCCCACAATTAGCACTGCTGTCTCTAGAGAGGCTTCTTGTGACCTTGTTTAGTTTTGGGGTCATGCTAAGGACAAAACTTGTCCTAATGCTAAAACCTAGATTAATATCTGTCAGTCCAATTGGACCACCGTCCCAAAATTCCACACACTGGGAGGCTTCCACAACGTATTCTATGTTCTATGGTCCAGGCTGGCCTAGTAGAACTCACCATGTAGTTCAGGCAAGGCTCAAATCCAAAGCAAACCTCCTGAGAGTTGAGATTGTGGCTATGCACCACCACACTTGGCCAGGTGGTTCAGGTTCTAATGAGGACTCTGCTGGTTATGGGTAACCCTGATCTGTATCCTCATAGTCTTTCCTTGGCCGTAGGTTGGGAGACAGTGAGCATGGGCCGGGCTCTCTAATGCCTCCTCTTCAAGAACATGAATTGTCAGGTGTTCTGTTCCCCAACATCTTAGAGATCTTCTGTAAATTCTAACACCAGTGTGATTACTGTATGGTTGCAGCGTGGTTACACACAGATTTTCTCTACAGCCTCTGCCAAGTCCAACCACTCTAAATAAAAAAAAAAATCAGGAGTGTGGATGTTGTACAGGAACAGGTGAGGAGAGACCCCCCCTTCCTCCTGCAGCTTAGCTGTACCCTGATGCTGGAGGTGACAGTGAGGGTGGGGAGTTGGACATGATGGGGCGAGGGACCAGGGACCTTCCTTCATGATAGTGTTGGGTGCTCTGTTTCCTTTGTTCCTGCTGCAATCGGGCATATAAAACTTACCATGGGCTGGTGTTTTCCCCATGGAGACAATGGCATTCCTCAATAGGGCTGAAGGGTAAATCAGATGAAATGATTCATGTATCCAGGCCCAAGGTAAGCCTCAATCCACATCTCCTTACTGGAGATCTCTGTTATTCTAAGGCATTCCTGCCAGCTTAGTACTGGGGCCACTTCCCTCTTAAAGCTCATTTGGTTTCCATCTTCAAAGTTGAACTTACCCCAAGCTGAATCCAACCTCTCTGCCCTGTCCCTTCCATGGCTCTGTGGTTCCCAAGTAAATTAGTGTCCCTCCCTCCACCTAGTCACCCAACCTAGGAATGTGGGTATCACTTTGCTTAATGGCCTGTGTGTCATTGGCCCCACATCCTGCTGAGTGGGTCACCTCCTTCCTACTCAGAAAGCTTCTCTTGCCCCTCTGGGCCTTCTCTCCCACACCCCCACTGGCTCTGTCCACTCCCAGCATGGACTCTCCCACTATGTTTAGTCCTGTCCCACTTCTCCATGTCCTCGTCAGACATGAAGGTACAGATGTGACCTCACACCTGGTCTGTCTTCCTCCCTAGCTCCTGCCCACCTCCCCGATCCAGCAATTTCATGTAGACACCTAACATTACCTTCCCAGTGTTCACCATGGTCATTGTGACCCTTGACCTTCTCATAGCCACAAACAACAGCCTCTGTCTGCCAGCTTCTTCAGGGTCCCTGTCCAATTGTAGCCATAGTGGCTTCTCTGGGAACTTGATATTGTTTCTCACCATTGCTTACCTAACTGTCCCTGCACACTTATGAGCACTTGGGGTGGGGGGGCGGGAAGGATGTGTGCCCTGGACTCCAAATATCAGGGAGCCAGATTCTACACAAGTTCAAGTACAGAGTGTGATGATAGGTTCTATCCAAAGGCTTAAGGAAAAGCACACATAGGGAAGGTCTGGCATGTAAGGACCCTGTGGTGGGAATCATACACACACACACACACACACACACACACACACACACACAGAGGAAAGGTTGGTATTACATACCTGTCATTCCAGTTACTTGAGAGACTGAAGCAGGAGGATGGCTTGAACCCAGGAGTTCAGGCCAGGGTGGGTCACACAAAGACAAAGAATTCTCAAAAGAAATAAAGGGAAAAAAAGAAAGAGAGGAAGGAAGGAAGAATAGGAAAGGGGAAGGAGAAGTTAGTTACAAGGTCTCATAGCTTTCTCTGGATCTGCAGAGTATAATTAATCCTTTATGCCAAATGTGGTGGTGCATGCCTTTAATCTCACCATTTGGGAGGCAGAGGCAGGTGGATCTCAGGAGTTTGATTGTAGCCTGGTCTACATAGTGAGCCCAAAACTAGCTGGCCTGTATATTGAGACATTGTCTCAAAACAAAAGAAGCAAGCCTGTAAGAGGTGAGTGAGTGGTCTGACTACTTTCTCTGCGAGGAATAGTGACTCAGTTTTTCTCTTGCTTGGGATCTGGGCCTTAAACCAGTGTCCTAGTTTCATTTGTGATCATAAAAAAAAAAAAAAATGACTTTAATAGAAAGTTTACTTCCCTGACAAAGGTTACAGTGCATTACTGAAGGAAAGTCAAGGTAGGAAGTTAAATCAGTAGTCATAACCTCAGTCAAGAATAGAGAGAAAATAATGCATGTGTATTTCTTATGTTCAATTCCCTCTCCATACTTGTACAGTCCAGGACCCCAAGGGAATGGCACTGCCCACAGTGGACTGGGTCTTCCCACGTCAGTTACTTAATCAAGATGGTCTACATGCAAGCCCACAGGCCAGCCTGATCCAGACAGTCCCTCACTGATTTTCTTCCTATGTGATTTTAGATTGTGTCCGTTAACAATTGAAATAAGTATTACAGCTGAGCATGGTGGCTCACTGGGAAGCAGAGACAGGCAAATCTTTGAGTTCAAGGCCAGCCTGGTCTATATAGTGAGTTCCAGGCCAGCCAGAGATACACAGGGAGACTTGGTCTCAAACAATCAAACATATAATTAGTCAGGCTTCTTGAACTAAAATGCATCAATTCAGCTGGGCCACCATCAGCTCCTTCCATTCCTCTTCTGCACAGCTGACTAGGGTAGGCAGGAACATCTGTTTTTACAGTGGAATTTGTTTGGTTTTAATGAAAATGCGAGAGGCATTCACTGAATAATACCTATGGCTCCAGGTCGAAAAGCCAGTCAGTCGCCAGCAAGCTCCAATGTGTGGCTGAGTTGTAAAAGGTCTTCCTTGTAGTGGATGATGTGGGTTAACATTGTCTTGCTCTTGTTGGGGCTCAAGAAACAGGGAGACTATACACCAAACAGGTGGCACCTGTGACAGACCGTGGCTGTGTGGTTTGGGGAGCTTGTTTGATGCTTTCTGGCATGCATTTGGGATACCCTAAAACAGCATTGACCCAGCTGAGAAGGGTAGGCCAAACAATTATGAAAGGTGGAGAAGTTACCAATGGCCACAGAATGTTACCTTCTTGGTTTTAACCTCTATGAAGAATGGGCTTCACAGCAAACTCCAGGCAGAAGCTGTGAGAGAGACCAGGGGACTGAGTTTAGTGTCCTTCTCTCAGCTTTGGAGTGTTTTGATGTCAAGCTGATGGCTCCCATTGGCTCTGAACTGCTCCCTCATGGAGCATCTTGACTTCCAGAGTCCACGCCTATTCTTCAGCTTCTCTCTGACTGCTTCTTTGGTGTGAGCAGCAAGCTCAGTTTGTCTCATCTTGGCTTGGTTCTGGGTTCCAGTCTTGGTCTTGGGAGGCAGGAAAGCTGTGTTCACTTATCAAGCTGTCTTTGCTCTTCCAGTTGACCTGACATCCTTTGTGACACACTTTGAGTGGGACATGGCCAAATATCCTGCCAAGCAGCCACTGGTGAGCGTGGTGGACACACTGGCCAAGGTGAGGAGAATCTGCTTGCAGACATCTGACCATCTGAGATGATGGGCATGGAGTTGGGTCTCAAACAAGGAGGGCACGCAGTGTTGGGGTGTTAACTCCCTGAACGACCCTGGGTAGGTCTTACCGTGCTCTGGGTAAGGTTAGAACTCAGGAGAGACTTGTGTGTACTCTTCTGTCCCTGTCGCCGAGAGAACTGTCCATAGTCTCACAGGACAGTCTACTGAATGGACCTGAGGCATTTGACTTTTGACCTCAGACCCAGACACCAATTCAGTTCGCTCCCTTGTTTCTTTTCAGAATCCATGATAGGAAGGCTTAGTCTTTCCTCCCTCACTCTGCACTTGGGAACCCAGTGCCCCTTGGATGATTGATTGGTGGCTGATTGATTGATTTTGTGGTACTGGGTATGGATCCCAGAATCTTTCACATACTAAGCATCCTACCGCAGCTCCCTTTTAATTTTGATTTTGACCAGGCTGGCCTTGAATCTGCTTTGTAACTCAGAATGGACTTAAACTCATGACCCTTCTGTCACAGCCTCCTTCATAGTTGGAATTACAGGCATTGGGTACCAAGCCTGCCCCCCCACCCTGGGAAGAAACCTTATTGTTTTTTTTCAAGACAGTTTGGCTAAGAACCCCCAGAGTCAGACTGTGCCAACTCATCCCCTAAGTGTCTTGTGATAACAACAAGGTGGCCCCATGACAGGGTGCTGTCTGTGAAGCCATGGTCTCCAGCTCACTCATACTGTGTACAAGCCCATAGCAGAGGGGTCAGCAGGGACATTGTGGGCATCCCATAGCCAAGGTGGCTTCTATGTGCCTTCACCATGGGTGAAAGCTGACCTGTCCTGCCCTGTTACCGATATATACAGAACTCCATCTGTGTCATGTCTCTAGCTGGCCTGATGGCTGGGGAGATCCCGGCTCTACTCTGAACAAAACTGCCCTGTTCTCTAAGTGAGTAGCTGAGTTTCCCTGAGGGTGGTAGGCAGGTTAGGGCAGGAAGGGTGGCTTTGAATCCTTTTCTTCAGGTTTCTTAGGAATCTGGGTGTGGTTCCTTGGGCTTACATCCCCTTCCAAGACAATCAGGCAGAGGTTCTCAAAGGTATTTCTACAGGGGCAGCCCAGGCATTGTGCCAGGAATGACTTTCTGGAGAGCCTCCGCCTGTCCACCACTGAGCCAGAAAATACATTTTTATGAGGTTGGGCACACCAACTTGGGATTTTGAGTCCCAGGGAACTAGGCTTGGAGGACTCAGAGAGCAGTAGAATCATAGAGGAGACCTGGTCCCCTCAAGTCCAGGGCTCCCAAATGCACAACACTTGAAGCATCAAACTGGGAGGAGATGTGAGTAGGAAACAAATCCCACAAATCCCACAAGTTGTGCTGTGTGCGTGGCTCCACTTTCCAGCATAGGAAACCTGTGGGCTAGTGGGGCAGAGGGTGTGGAGACTGGTCCTCAGTCCGTGTCGCCACAAGAGCCTGTGTCTCAGGCCAGCCTCACTTGGTTCTTCTGAGGTGGTGGTAAGGTTTTTTACAGTTTGTGTAGCACATTTTCCTGTAGTCACATGGTGTAGCCGCCCCTTGAGTGTGGCATGTGGCTATGATCCGAGTGTGTAGTGCAGCTGTGCAGCCTGTGTAGCCAAGTGTGCAAGTGAGTAGGGTGCCAAATGAGTGTGCAAATGAGTTGGATGGTGTCAGCGAAGAAAACTTCAGAAGGCACAGGGATCTCGGTGAAGCATTTTTGTAATGTCCTGGGAATATATAATCTTTCTGAAGAAAAATGTGTTTAAAATGTAAGGAAAAGATAAATCTTAACCCCATGATCAATGTAAAAACAGGGACATTGAAAGTCTGCCACTGTTTCAACTCCTGATCCCTTTCCCTCTCTAACAGTGACCAGTGCCTATGGTTCAGAGAGGACCCTCCTTTTTTGGATGTCTCTTTAAACTCAGAGTTTCCACAGTGCCGTGGGTTTCATCTCATGATCTCAGTGTCTCCTCATGAGCATCGTACCCTGCCCTACAGCACAGACACGCAGTGCTGGGCCAAGCACTCTCATCATAGCCCACTGTTGAACTGTAGCAAGGGGATGCCAGACGGCTTGTGTGTTAAGGCTACGGCAGTGGTTTTCAACCTTCCTAATGTTGAAAATATTACCTCTAATAAATAACCCTCTAATACGGTTCCTCATGGTGTGGTGACCCCCCCAACCATAAAGTTATCTTCACTGTTACTTCATAACTGTAATTTCACTGCTGTTATGAACTGTAATGCAAACACCTGATATACATAATATCTGACATGGGACCCTATTAAAGAGTCATTCAACTCTCAAAGCGGTCACAACCACAGGTTGAGAACCACCGGGCTACACTTCATACTCAGTTCTGAAGTACCCACCACTGCCTGTCAGCCGACATGCATCCATGCACTATCAAATACACACCCACCTGTTTGTAGTTATGGCTACAGGGCATTGTTCGCTGTCATGCTGTGTCTTTGCAGGGCCAGATCTCTGTGAGCCCTTGGAGACGCAGAACTTTCTTTAAATTACCACAAAGCTCAGACTGTGGGCGGGGCTCCCTGTGGCTTTGAGTCACTTGCTACCTTCTGGCCTCAGCTTAGTTACCATAGCCTTCTCGAACTGCTCTTCACAGTGGCCAACTGTTCTTGGGGCTCTTCTAAAGTGGCATTTGTGCTCTGTTGGGTAGATGGGAAGCCTGAGGCAGGGAACGGAGATGCTCAGTTACTGTCAAGCCTGGAGAGGTGGACCACTGGGAGGCTGACTATGGAAGGTCATCACAGAAGACAGGATAGATGAATGGCTGCCCTCCAACAGGGCCAAGGAAGGTTGACATGGGGGTTGCCTGGCTGACAGTTCAGCATTGCTTGCTAGAAGAAGTCCAAGCTAGTGTTGACTGGGCAAACTGCGTGGCTGGTACCTCAGCACCTATAAAGTGAGGTTTTGTCCCCCTTCTGCTTCCCCATGTGGAGACTAAGAGGGCCAGATGCTTGGGTGTTGGAAGAGTCAGGAGGGAGACAAATGGGACCACCCTGGTGAGTCAGCAGGTTGCTGGGTTTTTTTCTTTTTTGTTTTCTTGTTTCTTTATTTTTACTCTGAGACAGGATTTCCTATAGCCCTGGCCTCAAATTGGCTACAAATTGGTTTTATAGCAGAGGATGGCCTTGAACTGATCTTCCTGTCTCTGCCTCCCAAGTGGTGGACATGGTTGGCTTGGTCACTGTTGTTAAGTGTCCCATGGATGCTTGGTGAGATGTTTGAAGAGTTTCACTAACTCCTCAAGGTCACCAGGACCTTCCTCCTCCCTCCCAGCAACTGGCACAAATCGAGACAGACCTGAAGTCCCGGACAGCTGCCTACAGTGTTTTGAAGGCCAACCTGGAGAACTTGGAGAAGAAATCCACGTGCGTACTGTGCCCATTGCATTCTCTGTACACGTATCTGGTGGGGTTGGTGTGGGAACATCCCCATGGCTGTGGCTCCTGAGCCAGGTGGACAGATGGAGCCATGAACTAGGAACCTGGAGCAGATGAAGAGAGAACAGAGCCAGGTAGGGTGGCTGCCCTGCCTATGCACAGGAACATGATGTTTCTTCTACACGTTCCTTCATTCCTTCCTCCCTACTCCTCCCTCAGTTTCTGCACAGGCCTCTCACTGCATCCCTCCCTTCAAGGGGAGCAGGTAGGATGGGATGTTAGAGCCCAGATGTCTTCAAGGGGAAGATAGGATCAGCAGCCACCCAGGGTGGACAGCTGCAAGGACTCAGTCATAAAACTGTCTGCTGGTCTTATCAGGACAGTGTGTTGTTCAGGCTCCTGACTAAAGAAGCTCCAAGGTGGTGGAATCAGTAGAAAAGCAAGCTCAGGGCCTTCATGGCAGAGCCCTCATGGCAGAGCACCCTGGAGAAACTGTTACCTAAGAACCCCTGGCATGCTCCTGTGTGAAATGGAAGGATGCATAGGGCCAATTAGCATGAGGTGGCCCTCAGCCCTTGCCTCTAGATCCTGAATCTGTGGTCAGAAAAGCAGAGTGGCCCAGGATCTCAGAGCCAACGTCCCTCCTTCTCTTTGGTACTGTCAATTAAGCTTCCCTTGTTAGGGTCCCTAGACCAGATTTACTAATCAGAAAAGAAAACAAAAATTGACCATTCCTAATCTTAAAACTCAGAATTCAAAATGCTCCCCAAAAGGGGGGAAGTTTTAAGCATCGTTACGACTCTTTAAATGGGAAGTTCTGTACCTGAGCTCATGGCTCTGGCCACAGCCACCACACAAAGACTAAAGCTTCCATGTAAGGATGCCTGCACCTACTGTGTGAGCGCTCTATGAAGCCAGTGTGTTTCTGCTTTAAGCTACCTTCTACTGCCAAGAGAGCACGTTATTCTAATAAAATATTCACATGTCCAAAACAACCCCAAGTCCAAACAGAAGGGATGTGGAAGCTGCTGTTCATCTGCTGTTAGAAAGTCAGTTTTAGTTGTCTGACTGTCCCAGGGTAACTGGACGTGAGCAAAAGTGGATACTAGTTGTTAAGTCAGACACAAGTTACCTTGAGCTCAGGATAGGTTAGTCCCTCCTCAAGCCGGAGTCCAGACCATGGTGGGCCACCCACTCCACCACCAAGTTATGAACAGCTTAGCAGCTGGCCAGATGGATCAGTGGGTAAAGGTACCTACCACCTTCACGATCTGAGTTCAGTCCCTGGGTCCCATCTGATAGAAGGAGAGAACTGACTTCTGCAAGTTGTCTTCTGACCTCTACCAATGTTTTGTGGCACATATGGAACACACACAGTAAATAAATACAAAGTGTAATTAGAAAGAGAATTGGGAAGCCTGGAGTGCACATGCCTTTAGTCCCAGCACTCAGGCAGAGACGGGCAGATCTCTGTGAGTTTGAGGTCAGCCTGGTCTACATAGTGAGTTCCAGGACAGCCAGAACTACACAAAGAAGCCCTGTCTCAGAAAACCAAAGAGGAAAAAAGGGAATTGGGATCTTAGCAGATGACTGGTCCATGTTCTCTTCTCCCATAGAGTCTCTTCTTCCTACTCCTTCACCAAACATGCTGAAACAGTTTCTACCCTTGAAAAGTCAATCACTCATTCAACAAACCTGTGGGTTGTTGCTTTGGGCTGGGTACACTATAAACCAGAGGTTAGGCTCCTAGCAGGCTAATGTGTGTGCTGTGATAATGGTGTGTCTGTGCCTGGGGTCCCTCTGGAGAGGACCCACGTGCATTTGTCCATGACCACACAGCTGTATGGTGTTGGTCCTGACAGGAGAGAAGAAGCCCTTGGGGAATGGGATTTTTCTCCTGCCTTTGAGGCTTTGCCCTTGGCTCTGTCTGGGAAATGGGAAGCCATGGGCTAACACTGCAGCCCCCGTGCTTTCTGGGCTCTCTGGCTAGGACTCTGCAGTCCAGCGGTTCACCATGTCTTTGTAGGCACATCTGTCCATGCAACAGCATCGTTATGTTATTCTTACCGTGCTGTTCATCCTAGCTAGGGCTGGTGGCATAGGCAAAGCTATTTCAGGTGAGTGTCCCCAGCTGCTGGACTGAACTGTGTAAAGTGACACGGAGCCAGCTCTATCTAGGCCTATCTGTCCTCTGCGATTCAGAGACCTGGCTGCTGTCTTGATACTTGAATAACTTTAGCTGCCTGCCACCTGAGTTCCCCTCCCAGCACCGGGGTTGGCTTTTGGGGAGAGTGCAGGTCACTGAGGTGTTGGATTCAGCAGCCCCTTGAGTGACAGGTGATATCTGTAGAGGCCTTGCCATCCTCCCTGCCCCCGAGGGAAGAACTAGCTCACTTACAATTTGGCTGTACCAGGTGTTAGCAGATGGGGCTCAGGATCTCCCCCGAGCTTGCTCCATTTCCTGCTGTTTGTCTGGATGCTAGAGGACATGTGGGGTCGGTGATCCTCTCTCTGATGGTCTTGTCTGTTGTTCTTCTACCTTCCAGGGGGAACCTCTTCACTCGGACACTGAGTGATATTGTCAGCAAGGAAGACTTCGTACTCGATTCTGAATATCTCATAACCTTGCTGGTCATCGTCCCCAAGTATGTGGATAGAAAGGCTGTGGGGTGCCTGACTCTTGTAGAGAATGAGGTGGGCTCCTTGTGCCCTGCTGTCCACAGGTCAGCAAACATTCCTGCACAGGGCCTGTAGAGGGCCAGTGTCTCCACAGAAGTAGGGAGATGGTAGCAATGGCAAAAGATTTATTGAGTACTTCTTGTGTTATGCCTATAAGCACAAATCTGAGTTCTATTGTTTCTTTTGACCTGAAGCTAGAAAGGCCATTCAGCCAGGATCAGAAAATAATGACTTTCAAAACATACCGATACCAGGGCTCTCCACTTGGGGACCTTCTGGGAAGTGAGAACCACAGACTGGGTTCAACATGGCACCAGGCCACAGCAGGACCTTTGGAGATGTTGGGGACACTCCCTGGTTCTATCTCAGGACTTTCAGTCTTCAGGAGAAGGTGCAAACAGTTTGCCGAGACAGTAGAAGCCTTGTCTTCCCAAAGCACCTCACAGTTTGTATCTTCATAGGTCAAGCTATGTACAGTGGCAGAAGACATATGAGTCCCTGTCAGACATGGTGGTCCCTCGGTCAACCAAGTAAGTGAGACTTCAGCTTAGTCTATGTCCCCAGAAAGGAATGTGTAGATGTTCATGGAGCACCAGACATGCGCCAAGGGTGGGACACATCACAATACCATACCTTTGCTTTGAGTCCATGTGGCCTGGAATTCCTTCTTGGCACCTTGGTGGATTCCTGTCTACTGTTGTCTTTCAAAGCTCCACTTCCTTGTCCCTCCTCTGGGAAGGCTGTTCTGGCTGCGTTCAGCAGAACCTCTTCATGTATTCTCTGCTTGTCTTCTCTGCGTTTGCTTCTTAACATCCATTTTGTTCTGCCTAAGCAGGTGTGTGCAGAGACTGTTCAGCAAATGCCTGGACAGAGCAGCAGCCCAGGGGCCAGCAGCCGTGTGAGCACAGAGGGCAGTCTCGGTGTGTGGCCAGCTAGGGTCAGAACAGAAACAACAAGAGGGCACAATAAAGATGAAGTGTAGGACTGGGTTAAACCTTTGTAGGCCATGGAAAACCAGCAACTCAGCCACACACATCAGAGCTCACTTTGAGAATGGGCAAAACGTTAGTTGTTGACAGGTGTCTTAAACAATGTTTATTGCTGTGAAGAAACACTGTGACCAGGGCAACTCTTACAAGAGAAAGCATTTTATTGGGGGCTCGATAATGGTTTCAGAAGTTTAGTCCTTTTTTTATCATGGCAGGGAGCATGGTGCTGAAACAATAGCACAAAGCTACATCCCGATCCATAGGCAGACAGGCAGGCAGGCAGGCAGGCAGGCAGGCAGGCAGGCACGCACGCACGCACGCACGCACACACACACACACACACACACACACACACTGAGGAGTGGGGACAGAAAAATATGAACACATGCATACTGGGCCTGATAAGGGTTTTTGAAACCTGAAAGTCCACCCACAGTGACACACTTCAACAGGTTACACATACCCCAACAAGACCATGTCTCCTAATCCTTCTCAAATAGTGCCACTCTGTGGTAACTAAGCAGTCACATAAGACAAGCCTATGGGAGCCATCTTTATCACCACAGCAGGTATACACAGAACCATGTAATTTATCTAGAATCAAAAAACATGTGACAAGAATGTCTCAGTGCCTGGGCCAAAGTACAGCAGAGTCTTGGGGACCATGGAGACGAGAAAAACTACCCGCAGGGTCATGAGATCAGGAGTCTCCAGCCTAGTTAACTGGGAAGAGCCTAGGACACTCCTAACCATGTGATCCCAAATCATGCATCTCTAAGTATGCCATAAAGGAAATTTTAGAATGAGCCACAAGTAATATGAGCTCAATTATCTGCCCCAGCACATTGCACCCAGAGCTGCCCACTTCACCCCACCCCATCTCCTCCAATCCCCACCATCCCTTTACATCCTGCTCATCCTACTACATCACACCCCACCCTATCCCATCACACTGTACCCTACCATCCTGCCTTATTCAGTCCCCCAACTCCATCCCACCCTAGCTCCCTTCCTGTCTCAACCCATTTGTTCATTCCTGAGATACTGGCCTTGAGGACCCTATCACTCACTCCTAAGACACAGCTACCAAGAGCTAAACTATGGGTTTGCAAAGAACAAATTAGTCACAGCCTAAGGTCTTGGGAGAGACAGATCTTGATGAGGTGCATCTTTTGGGGGCAGAAAGCACCAGACAGGGGCTGTCTGGTAGGCAGAGATGTCTTCTATTCTTGAGGCTTGCTTTCCTCTGGAGGAGGGTCAGCTCAACAGGGTGCTGGGCTACAGAGCAGAGACTTCAGGCCCATTATGGCTGAGAGAGTACTTAAGTCTACACCAACCAGTCTTGGAAAGGTCTGAAGCTTAGGGAAGGTTTGTATGGGTATAGACTCTGAAATACAAGTGAAGTGACCTGTAAACCAGGCATGCCTTAGGGCCTTAAGACTTCTTGCTTAGACCACTGTCTCTGAGTTGCTGAGAACAGTGACTCCAGCAGCCTGTGCTACATGTTGGCAATGACATGTGCAGATAGGGCTTCATGATATCAGAAGTGGAGTGGCCCTTGTAGAATGGCTTCTGCCACTTGCTTCACTAAACCCTGCTTAGCCAGCAACAGTATCTGGGGCCCTGTGGGGAACTGGTTCAGTCAACCATTTGAGGAGCACAAGACAGAACAAGTTGTTGCTCCCAACCAGAGTCTCCGCTGGAGCTTGCAGGCTGAGTCTGGAGGAGTGGGTAGTCAGAAGTTCTTAGGGCACCCTTGGTCCCAGCCAAGGACTGAAGCATAGGCCACCAGGCCCGGGGAACCTGAGTACCAGTGGGTTGACAAGGTTGACGAGGAGCTCCTTTGAGCTCAGCTTCAGCTCAGAGTCCAGGGGAGTGATCCTAAGTCATCCAGATAACAAATGCTTCTCCCTGCTAGATTGATTGCTGAGGACAACGAAGGTGGCCTCTTCACAGTGACTCTTTTCCGAAAAGTGATTGAAGATTTCAAAGTCAAAGCCAAAGAAAACAAGTAAGGGCGTGGGCCTTGGGTCCTATCAGGTTTGGTGTAAATCCCTGGGTAGTCCATATTCTGCTCAGTTACAGCTCTAGTTGCTTTTTTTTTTTTTTTTAAAGGTTCATTGTCCGGGAATTTTACTATGATGAAAAAGAAATTAAAAGAGAAAGGGAGGAGATGACCAGATTGCTGTCTGATAAGAAACAACAATACGTGAGTTCGTGGGGGGGGGCTCTTTAGACCGCTGACATGCACTCCCTAGTATTCTGTGGGTCAGAGTCCCTTCCTCAGTCTCACTGTTCCCATCTCCTGAGCTCATGCTGGGCACATGTGAGTTCAGATGTTTGAGCTCCGCTCCCTGACGTAGCTCACAGCTTCCTGTACACTGTCCTGGAAAAGCTTGTCAGCTCCTCAGCAGTTGAGATGCTGAAGTGTACCCTGGCCAGGGGATCATCCTGGACTTTGCCACGGATCAGCCAGAGCAGGGGCACTAGGATGAAGCATCTTCCCAGAGTAGATAGTGCCGCTGACACAGCCACCAGTTTCCTTCTGCCTGTAGATCTCAGGCTGCTCCGGCCTCTGCGCTTACCATCCCTGCGCTCTAGGAGCCGGGGTGCTTATCTGAGACATTGTGGCCCCAGACAGTTCGTGGAAAGGTCAGCCTCTGTCACTGGGGCAAAACTGAGAGCTTGGTGTTAAACTGGGAACCTGTAGCTCTGGGACCATCAGTCCAGGCTGTGTCCTGTGATGGCAGCACCAGGCTCAGTTCCGCACTCTCAAGGTACTCGTCTAGGTGGACGTTTTCTGCTTCCCTCTTCCCAGCTTCTGCAGAAGGAGGCTTCATCAGAGGACACTCTAGCAGCTCGTCAGCAATAGGTGGGAAGAGTAAGCAGAGTGTCTTTGAGTCCTCAGAGGAAGGCCCGAGTGTACCCACAGCCGCTGAATGTGCCTGGGGAGAGGCAGAGCAGCTATGTTGGTACAGTGCTTCTCATGAGGCTCAGTGTGGCCCAGGCCTCCTCACTGGGCAGATAGCTCAAGCATAAACAAGCCAACCTTGCTGAGTGAGAGGCTTTTCTGAGTCGCCCCCAAAAATAGTTTTTGGAGCCCCACCTGCCTGCTGTTTCCTTCTCAGACAGAAACTGCAGCTGAAGGTAGCTAGCTCACAGGGGACTTTATGTTGTTTTTCATTTGCTTTTGAGAGTGGGTCTCATGTGACACAGGCTGGCCTCTCTAACTTGATATGTAAGTGAGGATGGCTTTGAATTTATGATTTTCTTGCTTCCACCTACAAAGTACTGAGGTTATAGGTGTGTGCTACAATGCTCAGTTTATGCTCTGGGGATGGAACCTAGGGTATTGTACATGATAGGCAAGTATGACACCTTCACGTTCAGGTCCATGTGGATACACACACACACACACACACACACACACACACACAGTCATGTATATGCACTGAGCCTGCACCCACAGTGCCCAGATCCAAAGTTAACTGGATCCTAACCGAGGCTCCTGAAGACAAAAGGCATGGCTGGAGGCCTGGCCCCTGAGCTTCTGAAGGTGCTCAGCTCCTTGGAGCAATGGCATAGACATGGCACATATTGGTAGGAGTGGCTCTCACCAACAACAGAAGCCAATGGTGCCCTTGCCTGACCTCAGCTTCCTGGGACCCTGTCCATCACAGCCTTGCCCTTAGGTGGAGGTTTTCATTGATTATTGCTCTCCTGACTGAGACCCTGCAGGGTCCCTGGATGGGGCCAGATCATAAGGACCCTGTCTATCGGTGAAGCAGGACATTTGTTACCCACACTTGTGTTTAAGTGACACAAGTGAGCCTGCCACCTGCACCTTGGGGCTTAGATTGCCAGTTGGTGGTGTCTTTACCCATAGACTTCTGTGACTCCAACTGCCCCAGAGAACCTTCTAGAGTTTCCATGTATATGGGAAACAGAGCTCCTGGGAGACACTCAGAAACTGTGCTGGTGAATGGAGCTTCAGGGAGGGTCAGTGAGAATCCTCACCCACCCCTGTACTTTGCAAATCTCTCTCATTTGGTATGGTTGGGAGTGGATAAAGCCAAGTGTCCCATATCCTTTAGTTACTGGACCTCTGGAGGCTAGGGGCTGGTTTGCTCTGGGAACACAGGGTTGAGTTGCCCTGTGTTTTCTACTCTTTTGCAGAAAGAATGGGTGATAAAGGGTAAAGTGACCTGGCTGTGTGTCTTTCTAGTGTCCTGTATGTGATATGCCAAAATAGTCTATGAATGACAAAGAGGAAGCTGTTCCTGAGTGTTATGGGGCCGGATAAATGAGCTCCCTAGGTCAGAATAGTTCAATAATACATCCAGGAGCTGTCTTTGTCTGCTGCTGACGGGGTACTGACCTAAGCAAGGCACATAGGGTTGGCTCTTTCCCTAGTGTCTGAAACAGACCTCGGACCCCTGCCGCACTCTTCTGTGAGCAGGGATTCCAGAGCTTGCTTGCATATTGTTCTCCAGGCCGTGGGAATTATTTGTGTTCACAATATATACTTGCTGAAAGATTAATAAATCATTTCTGTACCTTTAGCAAACTTCCTGTGTTGCTCTTAAAAAGGGATCAGCCACCTACCGTGACCACAAGGTTAAGGTAACCCCGCTAGGTAACCCTGCTAGGCCTGCTGCGGGGCAGACCGACAGAGACAGAGAGAGTGAGGGCGAGGGTGAGGTAAGCACCCCAGAGAACCCTGGGGGTTCCTGGCTCAATTCTCTCCCCAGCTGAGGCTCTTCTAAGGATCAAATCTATGCATTTGGTGTTGTTTCCTCTTGCTTGTGAGGGCTGAAACCAGAGCCTAGAATCCTGCTGTCCTAACCTTTGTGGACTTTCTGGAGCTGACTCTCTAGGCAGGGAAGGGGGCTTGTCATCTGGCAGGGATGCCTGTGCCCTGGCTGAAGGTGGCTGGAGCTGGTGACTGGTGATGGGCAGGGCTCTGGCTGGAGGGTGGGTGGTTCGGTCGCTCAGCATTCCTCCCTGACTGTCCTGGCTGGGCCACCTCTGGCCTTGCCCAGCAGTTAGAAATGTCAGGTGGGGGCTGCCCCTAAGGAACAACCACATCAGGCTCAGCAGCAGGAACTATGGCCTAGATGGGGCTTTAAGAGCCCTGTCAGGTACAACTTGTGGATGGTTGGGCTGGACTCTGAGGGCAGTGCGTTCCAATGAGGTAGGCTTCTTTACTGTTCAGTGTCAGACGACAGCCTTCAGATGCCAGTGACAGACTTGAGGTCAAGAGCTGCCTAGCTTCCCACCGCTGGTCTGAGGTGGCCTCTCGCATGTGCTGGTGGCTGTTCTAGAGCTTCCCCAGTGTCAGGTGCCAGCATGCAGTGGTCCTGAGCCTCTCTAGGTTCTTCCAATCATCTCTGCTTCTGCTGGCTCCGGGGCCTTTCTTCTGGTTTCAGGGCTTGCTCTGTATGTAGCAAGCTCTTTCTTGGCATTTATCAAGAGTGTCCAGAGGCTCACGTAGTTTTCCCATCTCTGCAGGGACCTCTGCTGCGCTGGCTCAAGGTGAACTTCAGCGAGGCCTTTATTGCCTGGATCCACATAAAGGCCCTGAGAGTGTTTGTGGAGTCTGTGCTCAGGTGCGTGGCAGGGATGCTGGGCTGGGCAGCATTGAGTGGCAAGCCCTGGAGGGGAAGCTTGGATGCTCTGCTCCACCTCTTGCCCTCATGCCCTTTGCTTTCCATGGCTACGTCTTAGCAACCTTCTCCATCTGTCAAAGGAATCCCAGTTGGCCACCTGTGCCCTGCTCTTCAGGACTTTCCTACCAGACTCATTTGTGGGCTCTACCTGCCTCACTCACCTGTGTACCCCACACTGACCCTCTGTGCTACTGCAGGGCCCCAGTGGCTCCTAGAAGTCATTCCCGGGCTGTCTTATTTCTCCACCCTCCAAGGGTAGTATTCAAGGTAGCTCCCCACAAATAGGAAAGCTACACCTGAAAAAATGATTGTGTCTTAATTTCTATCATGTTACAATAAAAGGAAGACAGTCACTGTGGAAAATGTGGAAACCAGAGGTTAGCACAAGTGTGAATGCAAATCACCTGCAGGGATGGAGTATAGCTCAGTGATCGACAGAGCATCAACCTGGCATGCATGGAGCCTGGAATTCACTCACCAGTGTCATAGAGCAAATTAAGCATATGTTGTCTTAAGAGCAAACACATCCTGGTGTGTGCTTTTGCTGTTGTTGGTTTATGTGGTTCTGGTTCCCCCAGTCCAAGTATTTAAAGTTCAGATATGTATCACTCCCAGTGTTTTCATGGAAACGAAATCAAACAGCAAGTGCTTTTCAAAGGAGGGCTAGTGGTTGAAGAAAGAGTGACACAGGACACTGGGTGTGCAGACTTGTCTTTTAAGGGACAGTGCGCAATCTCGTCTGAAATTGCAGTGGGATGGGGCAGTATTGGGAGAGCCTGCATGCAGAAGTAGCAAGACACCATCTAGTGCTGACCCCACCATAGAGGAGGCAGCTTCTCTATTGAGAAGTCTAGGGGAGCATTCTGAGGTATGGCCTTGAGGACAGGCAATGGGGGAACTGGCCAGCCTGGCTGAAATCCTGTCCCAGTGGGATGATGTTCATCTAAACTGTTACAGGAGGGTTAGCAGGTTGGATATCACTGACAGAAAAGCCAAGAGATCCATAGGACTTAGGAGGATGAGATGGCCCTGAAGTCAAATGTATTCATGCTTGTAATCAGCCAAGGCAAGAAGAGTTTCTGGTCAGCTTGGGCTAGAAGAGCAATCACTTGTCTGTAGACAATCAACTGGACTGTCGGCGCACCTGGGATTTGCCTATGTGTTACGATCAGCAACTGCCTTAAGGATGAGCAGTACGGAGGGCCTCTCTGGCTAACAAAAGCAGAGGTACCAGTGGCCCCTGCAAACATAGTGGGAAGGGCAGGGTCATATTCCAGGAATACTTTTTGCCTACAATGCAGACTGGGAAGGTTTAGGAGCCAGGGAGGAATTCATGGGCATGCTGGTGGTATCCACAGATTCCCCCCACTCATTTCCACAGCACATTCTAGTTAGGAAATTCTGAACTAGGTAAGAGCAGGGCACTGAGGACATTCATCGAGGGCACAGACAAGTTACAGCCACACTGGCCAGGCATGGAAGTCCAGCCTTGGATCACTGATGCATTTGAATAATATTCTGGAATGGACACCCCAGGCAGCTTTGCTACGCACCCAAAAACTGAGCAAGAGGAATAAACAGGACTTTTGCTGTTCTCCTTTAGTGTGCACAAACAGCTGAATGGAGACTCATAAAGTTCAGATCCGCTGCTTGTGCAATTTAAGTCCAGGTGGCTGGGGCCATGAGCTCTTGGTTCTTGTCATAGCTGTGACCTTCAGAATGGTTAGTATAGTTCTAGTCAGTATCATTTCTAGCCTTTGGTTACCTGGCCCTGTTGTCTTTTATAGTTTTGCTTTTCTTTTATAGTTTTGCTTTTCTAAGTTGTACCAGTTACATTCATTCCTTTTTTAGGGTTTATTTTTATGCATGTGTGCATGAATATATTGTGACACACACACAGGTACCCAAAGACCCCAAAGGCTGTAGGATCCCCTGGAGCTGGAGCTATAGGCAGTTGTGAGTCACCAGACATGGTACTGAGAGCTGAACTGGAGCCCTGTAGAACAAGCGCTCTTAAAGTCACTTGAGTGACTAAGTCACTCTTCTTTGGCCAGACCCTCTTGGCTGGTATTTACACTAAGCACCTGACTGGCCTGTCTTGTCTGAGCAGGTATGGACTTCCAGTGAACTTCCAGGCTGTGCTCCTGCAGCCCCATAAAAAGTCAGCCACCAAACGCCTGAGAGAGGTGCTGAATTCAGTCTTCCGGCACCTGGATGAAGTTGCTGCAGCAAGCATACTGGACGTAGGTATCCTGGTGGCTCAGATGCACTAGCGCACAGGTTGCACGGTGTCCGTCACTTTTAAGCATGGGATGTGTGTGGTGGCAGGGCAACTGCACAGGACAGAATGTCTAGAACCCTTAAAAACAAGAACCATCTTTGCCGTTGCTCTGCAGGCATCCGTGGAGATCCCTGGACTGCAGCTTAGTAACCAGGACTATTTCCCCTACGTGTACTTCCATATTGACCTCAGCCTTCTTGACTAGGTGGCCAGCCTGTTTCACTGCAGCCTCAGAACTTGCCAGACAACTGAGTCCTGCAGGATTCTGATTCAGAAGATACTCACAGACAATAGTTAGAGTGTATTTATTTTTTTAAGTTACAATAAAGTGCTCAGTCCGTAGTCTTGTGTTCTAACATTAACTCTAAACTTCTCTCAAGTGTTTTACATGAAGTTACAGGGTTGCCTGTAACTTGGCAACCCACTAGGTTTTTAATGGGAGATTACCGAGAGCACACTGAAAACCTGAGCCTAACAGTCACCAGTGACACTGAAGACAGACTTTGGGGCATAAAATGCTGTTCTCCCTTGGTACCAAGTTTTCTACACAGAACCACATCCTTGCCAAAAGGTCTGGATTTCCACTTACAGCCGTTTCTACAGGGAGTTGGGGATGTGAGTCATTAGGTCATAGGGCTAGTAGTTTTCAGGCTAAACCTCAGACTCTGGTTTTATGATGTGCTACTAATTTCATACATTTATCAGCATTGTCCAAAATATCATTTTATTCTTTAATGGAAAAAGCCATTAATATTCAAACAAAGGAATCACATTTTAAAAACCCTATACATAAGAAACAGCCTCCAAGAACATTCAAGCAGCAGTCAGGAGGGAAAAATATTTCAATAGCCCAGTTTTCTTCAAAATATGCCAGAGAATACAATCCAATTCACTGCTACAATTCATAGAATTCTTCAGTGTTTTCTTGAGACGCTGAGGTTCACTGGTGGCAGTTTCCAGTGGCCAGCAAGTGCTGCTCAGAAAGATCAGCGGCAGACAGCTGACCAGAAGAACGTTCACTGCTGGAAAACTGCTCGCTCCCAAGGAAAGACATTTGAAGGCTGGGCTGTAGCCCTCACAACTCATCCTTCTCCAGGTCATCAAGCTCCACATCACTGAGGTCAATGTCATCCTCCACAGGAAGCTAGGACACAAAGTCATGGTTAAAGCCTTAGATGACTAAAGGCTTCAGTAGAAAAGCAAATTCCAGGGGATTCCACATTCAGCCTGGCTCTTGCACCAATTCTAACCCCATGGGAATTCAGAGATCCAACCACCTGACTCCCACAGCTGACTGTACCTCACCCAGGCTTTCTGTTTAAAATAGGGCTTTGTTCTTTGGCTCAGTCTAGTCTGGTCTCAGACTCAGCCTTACCAGTGTCATATGTGCAATTACAGACATGATGCCAAGTTCAATTGACCTTTAAACTTTGATTTCTTATAAAATTTATGTGTGAGTGTTTTGCCTGCATGCATGTCTGTGCACCATGTGTGTTCAATACCCTAGAAGACTAGAAGAGAACATTGGGCCCCCACCAGGTCTGAAGTTACACAGATTTTTTAAGCCATTATGTGGGTGCTGGGAATTGAACTCTGGCCCTACTAAAACAGTATCCAGAGTTCTTAACCACAGTTCTAAATTGTGATTTTAGTAGAACATTCTTTCTAAAAGTGAAAGGTGAGGAGTATGCTGATAATGCCCCAGGCTGGACAGTAGGAGCGCAGCCCTTGGTCTGATGGGGACTTGGTTCCCAGAGATGCACAAACCGGGGAGAAAGCCCCTCAAAGCCACTCACCTCACCATCCTTGCCATCCCAGGGCTCCCTGGGAGTGATGGTAGGGAAGGAACCACCCCCTACCGGTGCTGTGGAGCCACGCCCGAAAGACAGTTCCCTTGGGAAGAAATACCAAACACACATTTAGATATAAAGAATGAATGAGCAAACTGTGAAAAGAAAATGCATCTTTAAAGAACAGAGGACTATTGCCTACTACACAGATATGGAGATGTGAAGATATTGCCCCTCGATGTAGTAGACATCCTGAAGAGCCTTTTCAACCACTGGTAACACCACAGTCAGGAGTGATGCTTCTCAGGCTCCTCACTGATAAAGCCAGCACTAAGTTTAAAGCCAAATTCCTAAACTAGGAAAGTGTTGTAAAATGAGAACATATTATCTAAGTTCATTCTGAGGAAAAGCTGCCCATGACCCTTGCCTCTAAGCCCATGTGCTTGAAGAGACATCACTAATGAGTTGAATGGTTTCGACCTACCCAGCCTGGTGCTAGGTGAATGTTGGTGTACAAAGCAGCTTAACAGTGAGACACAAAAGTCTATCCAAAAAAAGATATAATCTGGCTACTAGAAAACCAAAAATACTATCAGTAAGAAGATACAGTCTATCTAACCCAAAAAAAGTACAGGGTGACAGCAAGAGGAAGCCATGAATTGATGAGGTATCAAGTGCACTGGTAAGGTATCAATCTGCATACAGATTATTCTATATGCAGAACCTCCTGATCATCAGAGTCCTCTAGTAACTCACTAACTTCATTACCACTGAGAGAGCATGAATGAGGAGGGTCATTTTGTCTTCTAATGGCTCTGTGACTGTAAGTAGGCAAGCTGTTCTTGTTTTTTATAGTCTTACATAGCTCAGGCTGGTTTTTTACCAACTGCTGGATTACAGGCACCACCATTTCCAGCTCCAGTTGTGTTTCTGAAAGCTGGCTTGTGGAATATTTTTGTTTGTGGTGGTTTTGAGACTACTGTAGCCCAGGCTGATCCAACTGCCTTCACCTCCTGAGTATCCAGACAACAGTCTAAAAGCTGTGGTTTACAATGGGTCCTTTAGTTTCATACTAAAAAGTAATTTGCTGGGTGGTGGTGCATGCCTTTGATCACAGCACTCCAGAGACCAGAGGCAAGCAGATCTGAGTTCCAGGACGCCAGGGCTATACAGAGAAACCCTGTCTCCAAACAAAACAACCAACCAAACCAAACCAAACAAACTAGGGGCTGGAGAGATGGCTCGGTGATTAGGAGATCCTGAGTTCAATTCCCAGCAACCACATAGTGGCTCACAACCATCTGCAATGGTATCCGATGCCCTCTTCTGGTGTGTCTGAAGACAGCTAACAAAACAAAACAAGATAGAAACAAAAATAATCCTAAAATATTACTTTGGGTTTCATTTAATCCATGTTTGAGGAAAATATACACTCTCATTTCATGTTTTACTAATGTTAGAGGACTTACAGAAAAGTTCTTAATGCAACATCCCTCAGTGTTGGTAATCATGGTGCAGTGTGACTTACAGTCTACTTGGTCTTAAAAACAACAGCCTCAGTGTGGTCCCTGGTCCAGGCACACTATAGGACAGTGTGTTAATGCACAGAGGCAGCCCTAACCTTTTGTATCAAACAGTTCCGAACTCTCAAGTATCCTTTGTGCCACGTATCTTTCCCATGGCCGCTGAGAAATGAACAGGGAAGAAAGCGGGAATAGGGAAACCCTATCTCTTAGGCAATGCCGTGTAATTGCCCAAGTACCGATGGAGTCGGAGGAAGAGGTCAACAGAGGGCAGATGAAGAGCTAGCTCTGTACACTGGCTTTGAAAACCCACTATGTGAGCCCACAGCAGGAGGATCACATACAGTTACCAAGAACATGGCAAGGGTGGGAATGGGTGAGACATGGCTGCCCTGAGTATGTCCAAAACTTTGTGAGAGTTCCAATGAGGCGGGAATATGTGCAATATGACGAACAGAATCACCACGCACACGGACAGTTACTGCCACAGGAAAGAGTAATGATTTAAAAGCTCATCCTTCCTGACTTACATGTAACAATGAAAACCAATAAAGCTCAACAGAAAAAACAATAAACAACTGAAAAAGAAGTTACCTGAGAAACTCATTGATGCCTTGTTCACTGAAAGACCCTTTGAGAAGAGCGAATTTCATCTTGCGTGCATTGATGGCTGCCATGGCAGGGTACCCGAACCCACCGATCCCGAGCGCGTTCTCCAGTTCATACTGGGCTCCAGCTTCTGTCCACAGCCACCTGGGGAAGCAGACTGGCTTTAGGGTAAGGATGCCCTTTGCACTAGATTAAAATTACATTTTAACCTTCAGAAAGCAGAGTTGCATGGGGTGTGCTCAGATCCCACGAGAGTGTCCACTTGCATTTTCCTTCCCATGTCACACCCCAGTCTCGGGGCTGGTGAGCGGCGAGCAGACAAATACAGGCACAAGCTACAGACAGCACTCACGGCAGTCATGAGGCCTGCCCCGTTTCTCAGAGGTGACTTGGGCTTCAGAACTCACCCCCACATTTTCTTTTTGTACTTGTCAGCCAGTTTCAGAAGAACTTCCAAGTAAGAGTTTCTGCCTGCAGCTCCTGGGTTACAATAAAATATTTGAAGGTGAAATAACATGCGCTCACTTAGGAAGTACTTTAAGTACGGCAGTGACAGCAATGATAAAGAGCCTGTGCTCACCCGTGTCCAGGATGTGAGGCAGCACGGCCACCACACAGAGCTGGTGCTCCTCACATGTCTTCTTGGCTATGTCTTCATTGATTATCTGCACAGAAGACAAGGGCAGTTGGAAAGTTGTGCAACCTAACACTCAGACTCCTTCCACACGATGCCTCCTAGTACAGATACGTCAGCTAGAACTGGGTAGAACAAAGTGCCACTTCATTCCTAAGCCACCTAGCAGTCTCAGTAATTACAGTGCCCTGACCCAGCCCGATGTGCCATGGCTGAATACATGGGCCATGTAACTGTGCACGGCTATTTACAGTTTAAGGCTCTTGGCTGTCTGCTTCTCCAAGTCTCTGAAGACGAGAATGATTTTCCCCTTTGGTGCTGCTGTAAGAACTGAAACCATCTGTATAAACACCAGGGCAGAGCTGCGGCCATACCAGGTGCTCCAACAGCTCAAGTATGTCTGAATCCACTCTTACTTTTAATCAGCTTAGGTTAGCTTCAGCTCATAGTGTAATGCCAGGGAGTTATGAAAAGGAGTAATTTTAAAAAGGAGTCAATTACCGGGACTGCATGCTGAAAATCTTAGGCCTTGAGGGGTTAATTGCTGTGAATTTAAGGCTAGCCTGGGCTACACTGTCTAAAAAGGAAAGAGTTCATTTGAACAAGGGGTTCACTGCTGCAGTAGCTGCCATCAGCTGACCAGAAGCTTCCTCACTACTTGGGGGAAGTACTTTACCTCAAGCAGCTCTGGAGGTGGAGCATTATCAGAGAACAAATCAAGGGCCCTTGATACTATGTCAGATCTCGTCCGTCCACCATCATAATCCACAGGAGACTCGCCTTTCTGAAATATCTTGATTGTAGGGAATCCTTTAATCTATCAGAGTTCAACAATCAGAATATTTAAAATGAAAATTTGAATAAAAAAGATCAAAAAACAAACAAAATAAAACAAAAAACCAAAACTAAACCCTATAATCTTTATGGTTTCTAAAACCACTTCATAGACATTTCAGTATCACAAAAGTATGCTCCAGCCAAGCATGGTGACATCTGTAATTCCAATTATTTGGGAGGCTAAAGCATGCCCACAAGTTGGAGGCCACTCTGGGCAACTTACTGAAACACTCTGTCAAAAATAGGTATGTAAGGGTAGGGACCATAGCTCAGTGGTAGATCACTTTGCCTAGTGTACACCAGCCATGGCTTAAATCACCAAAACGGGGGTGGCTGGGTGGGGGTGGAGGAAAAGTGATCCCAGCTGGAAGCACAGTCAGAGGTTCACTAATTGTGTTGTTCAGGCAAACCCTGTTCAGGCTCTGTGTATAAATAATACAATGTATGTATTCCAGAACAAAAGGGTCAACTTAAAAAGCCTTGTGAGTGCTGGTGAATGAACCCACAAGTCCAGAGTTCTAAACCTGACAGTGAGGGATACCACCTCTTCACCTACAAAATAGTCAGACATTTCCCTGCCTACTTTGAAGGGAGGCCAGGAGCCAAGTAGCTGTTAAAAATCTTATTTCTCAAAGTAATGAGCTGTAAACACACTCACCCCATACCGGCTGGTCAGAACCTGATTCACGGTGGCGTCCACAGCTGCCAGTTTCACTTTTCCCTTCGTTTGCTCCTTTACCTCTGTGGCTGCAGCAGCCCATTCTGGCTCCAAGCTGCAGAAACAGCAAATTCATAGCACAGGTCCTCACACTGAGCTGCAGAGCCTGATCCTTGTTTCATGTCACAATTCAAACATGTCATGCTGGCTTCCCCAAAGGGATGATGCTAGCCTTTGCAACTATCCCAAGTATGCTATCACTACTCCAAGTCTGGACACCAGCCAGCCTCCTGGTTATATCTGGAAACAGTACAGCTCTCACTGAACGAGCGGCTCAGTAGAAGGCACTTACTTTTTGCAGTGTCCACACCATGGAGCATAAAACTCAACCATCCAAACATCTTCACTGTCAAGGACATTCTTATCAAAGGTGTCATCCGTCAGCTCTACCACGTCCTTCTTACTTGAACTATCACCTCTGCCCTGTCACAGCAACATGACAAACATGAACACCACTCCTAATACAAGTACAGACAAAACAATCATTTCACAAAGTAATCAAGTTTTTGATTTCTTCATCAGCAAAGAAAATCATTGTTCAATGATTGCACAGGAAGCTTGATAACCGTCTTAAACAATTCCTGGTACATTCATACAACAGAAGATCTGCACCTGCTATTTTCCATAGCTTAAACTGTTCTTTCATCTCCTTTCTCAGGCTGTATATAAGACAGGCAAACACTCTGCCACGAACCCTTAGACCTAAATTTTCCTCAGCGAAACCTACAGTACCGTTCACTCAGCTGTGCTGTGTCGTCTGCCACCTGGTTAACTGCCTTGGCAGGGGCAAGAAAACAGGGTCACCACTGGATGGTGCCGAGACTATCTCAAGCTAGTTTTTCTGGCCTCTTGAGGGGGTGGAGAGCATTTCTAAGGATGCATCAGTATTATAGTCAAGCCTCACACTTTATACAAAATCATGAAAACAGCAATCCCTAACACAGGAACTTCTGTCTCTTCCTCTTTATCCAACATAATGTCCCACGTGTTTCAGACTCACTGCTACAGACACAGGCCAAGAGTTCGTGCAGAGGCAATCTGGAAAGTGAGTCCATGACTCTCCTCTTGGAACTATGAAGGTCATGAGATCTCAGAGCCTGCTGCCCTTGGCATGGAGCTTCTTCAGTCTCTGTAGCTTCAGTTCTCCATTCTAGCCCAGGGCCCACGATACCTATCTGGGAACCTCATTATCAGACTGTAGCAAGATGTTCTGGGACTGAGTAGGTACTGCCCTGTAAGGATGCCAATGAACAGGCTGGGTGGTTGATTTTTTTCTCTGAGATCTGGTAAACCACTCTTTTAATAATATTTTAATAAAAAGTTTACCAATTTATAATATCGGGGGAACTGGACAGGAATTGTTCACTCCTACAATTCTAGAATTTGGCAGGCAAAAGTAGAATTAGGAGTTTCAGGTTATCCAAGGCTAGCCTAGGTTCCATGAAACCCTCTATAAGGAATACACATGCATTCAGGCAGAAAGCAAGACACCCTGAGATTGGTATTGTACAGCCTTACCTGCTTTCCAGAACTGTACCCACCACTTCGCCCACCAAGACGATCCTTCACGAGCTGGCGCAAGGCACTGAGGGCGGCGTCAACAATGGCTTCTCCAGTTCTGCCACCTGTGGGACAGCAGAGGACGGGGAGGTGAAGGGGCCTCTCTGAGGCCTGTGAAGACTCGGAACTGTCAGATGCAACTGGAGGCAATTATGTGTCACATGCACTCACTGCAGCACGTTCTATTTTAGTTTACTGTCACTAACGTGAACAAGATCTTTCTGTTCTCGGCCTGGAAAACAACATCTTCTAAGAAAATGTCATGTTTACTGCAAACAACATAGATACAAAAGAGAAGCTTAATTTCTAATCAGAAAAACAGGAAAAAAAAATCTCCAAATACATGGGGAAAAGGCGATAACCCTTTTTCTAAGCCTGTGTAGAAGAGTAAACATGAGACATCTCTGAAGCCAAGTCACAAGAAAACTTTCATGGCCTCTTCTTTTTTGCTTTTAGTTTAGCTAGCTGTGAAGAGCAACTCAATCCTAAGTGACAACCTCATTAATACTCAGTAAGCAGCTAGGGCTACATGGGACCCTAGCCCACAAAAACAAAACAAACCTCAACTATACAAGAGCACAGAAAGTATGGAAGTCTACCCCAAACTACAGGCTTGGACCCCAGGGCTAGTAACTGCCTAGAGGAGCAGGACAATGTATGCCTTGAAGCCATCTTCAAAGGCCAAGGTCTAATGGATTTTTCAACATCACATTAGAAGGAAAACACTACAGGAGCCACCCTGATCCGTGATTCCCATTGTCTATGGTTTACTCAACCATAGTCCAAAAATATGGTTTGTCTTAACTTTCAAGTGAGACCACAGTCACTGACTTTTAGTACTCTATTTTACTGTTAACTGCTGTTAATCTCCTACTGCCTAATTTATAGATAGGAAAGTCTACGCAAATTTTTTTTGGTCAGGTATCTACTAGGAGTCTTAGACCAAGTATACAGAGGGAGCATTCATCATAAAGTGCTCAGGTAACTGAAGGGCCAGACTCAGTATGAGAGCAGTCTCGCACTCTTAATGCAAACAGCTCTATATCGGAGCCAGTCCTTGTCCCACCGAAACACAGCTCATCTAGGGAAGGAGTTTCCCACTGTGCACCAGTGTTGACCTGATCTTCCTATAAAGGACCATAAGCATTCAAGTACTCTCCAGCTTTGAGGCTATACTGCCTCCTGCTGTCACTCAGCCCTGCTATTCTGTGCAAAAGCAACCTTGCCATCTACAAAGCTACATACAGGTCCAGCCGGGTCCCAAACACCTTATCAAGGGCAGGTGAGATGGTTCAGCAGGTGAAGGTGCTTGGCATCAAGTCTGACAACCCAAGTTTAATTTCTGAGACCCACATAGTAGAAAGTTAGAACTCCTGAAACTGGTCCTATGACCTTCATGTGAGCACTGAAGTCCATATATGCCACCAATAAATACATGCAATAAAACAACCTTATTTATAAGTAAATTTGGCAGCAGAAGAATGCTCTAAGCATTCCATTTTTGTCAAACAGCAAAACTATGACCAATTATCATTCCAAAGGAAAAGGGCAGGATGTTTACTCTGGAAAACAGCATTAGTCATTTCACAGGTCTTTGCAGTTTGAACATCTAGAAGAATGATGCACCCAAGGCTTTATCTCCAAGGATTTTGCCTCCCAAGTATGGAGATTTACCAAGCAGACTGTATCTATTACCAGGTATGTGTCTTCTATCCTTTGCATGTACTATTTTTTAAATTTATTTATTTTATTTATATGAGTACACTGGTGTGTCTTCAGATACACCAGAAGAAGGCGTCAGGTCACATTACAGATGGCTGTGGGCCACCATGCGGTTGCTGGGATTTGAACTCAGGACCTCTAGAAGACAGTCAGCGCTCTTAACCGCTGAGCCATCTCTCCAGCCCTGAATGCACTATTTTAATTACATTTCCGGTAGCCTGGAACAGGCGTTACCACCCTGCTCACAGAAAAAGAAGCAAGGCTGAACAGTAAGTGTTGTGTGGACGGGAGGCCCGAGCATGGAGAGGTGAGGCAGTCATGGCAGTCCGCTGCCTTGAGTTGACTTCAGAGCCTTCGGCCTCCTCAGCCTGTGTGTAACTGTGATTCTCCTGCTCAGCCCATAAAATGTCTGTTCACATAAGCAACAGTCAGGCAAACTCACCATAAAGATTATGCTCAACATTTTCATTAGGACCACAATTTGTCCCAATTCAACAACTCTGACTAGATATTGTTTGTGTGTATGTAGCTAATGACCAATGGAGGACCTCAAATGTGCTGAGCACAAGCTTACCACTCAGCCACATAGCTCTGTGATGCTTTAAGAAGAGCAGAGTGACTGAGACAACATTTGTTACCCAGAGTTCAAGGCCAGCACTCTCCTCTAGCTGCCTCCGTGACTCCTACCAGACATCCACTCACTATCTTGCACGATCTTGCATCTCTAGAACAGGGAGAATTGAATACCTATTGCCAATAGTTTATGACACTAATCACAGTTTCATAGTCAACTGCATATGCACACAAGGCATAAAGATTATGGGCCAAACAGTGCATGTTTTGCCAGAGCCTAGTCTTACAGTAAAGAGAGAAAAACAGATCGTCCATCAAATATTAAACAGCTGTAATGAAAAAGGCAGGGAGGTAAAAAAGTGTGGGTCTCCACTACACTCAATAATTCAAGCACACTCACCTTTACCTACAAGCTAATGCTCAAGAGGTACTAAGTACTCTATGCCATTACAGAAAGCAATGTTAAGATACTGCAAGTGCCAGGCTGTTTTAGAAGGTAATGCTGACAGGGGAATGGAGTAGGAAGAATGCTTACCCTGGTAATCTTCTGGTTTGTTTTTGTTAGCTCCAAATATCTTGATGGTAGGAAATCCCTGGACACCATACTGACCTCCCAGGGACTGATGTTTATCTGCATCTACTGCACCGACTTTAACTACATCCTGAGGAAATACAGAAGGATTAACCTCCTTTTCCTATTACTACAACCTCATCAGACTCAAGAAGACAGGTAAAGGGCTGAGTGAAATTGTAAGGACCACTCAGACTTTAGCCTCAGAAAGAGTAAGTTGTACGTTGTGTGCAGGGCAAGTCTAGTCAGGGGAGAAACTGTAGAGGACTGGATATTAAAGCCTTCAGAACCAGCAAGGCTAAGATAATTATATAATTTAGCTTGGAAACAGACGGAAGAAAACCAGACAACAGAAGCAGTAACATCTGCCCCACCCCCTTCCCCAGCAAGGTATTTGGCAACACAACCAGCACACAGGACTTTTATTATGCAAATTACCCCCAAGGGTAAACTAAACCATCTCCAAATTTAAGCATCCACAGGTGACAGAGACCCTCTCAGTGACTCACTTTCAATGCAGTTGCTGCTTTCTTCCATTCTGGTGTTAACCTCTGGCAATGACCACACCTTTAGAAAGACAAAACACAAAGGCAATGTTAAACCCTTTGACCTTCAGTTCATAAAATAGCTACCACGGTCTCCCCAGAAGAATGCTCTGCGGCTGGGGGCCTGCAAGGAAGACAAACACCAAACTGCCCAATGACTATAGGACACTGGCTTTTCATCAACCTAATAAAAGCTCTAGTAAACCATTATCATTAAATAAACTCCATCTCTTGTCCACTCCTGAAACAGGCCTATAGAACACAGGGGGAATGCCTTTGTTTTCAGGCACTAATACTGTAAAACAACTACCAAACAGAACTACTCTAAGTCAGGCAGGGCAGCTCTCCTGGCATTTGAGTGGAAGAGGCAGGGACTTCTTCAAGGCCAAGCATACTCTATGACAGAAACAGCAACCCACTTCTATTGTTCAATAAGGCCATGGGCAACTGTGCAGTTCATTCTCACTGCTGTATAATGTCCACTGTATGCAGACAGGACAGTTTACCTGTAGGCAGTATGTGCAGATTCTAAAAAAGTTTTACTAGTCTCTTCTACATGGGTCTCTAAAGACCCACCTTCACTTTCACAAACGACATCACTGGACCTATGTAAAGCTGAGGACAAGCCTTCACTATCTTCACTCTATAAATGATAAAACAGATAGGCAAATGATTTGATTCCAATGCTGGTCAGCCTGTGTCCACTGCCTTTTTGAATGGAGCCATTGCCTCATCATGTTCCCACATAAACAACATGTCATGTGGTCACTAATCTCCAGAGGGATCTGAACTCAGTCCCAACATTTTAAGCAAGATTATTTTTGGGCAATCCCTTGAATTGGTGCTTTGACATACTTATATATGCTTTGTTGTTTAGGTGAGACACTTACAATCCAGAAGTCAAATTTCACAAGGCTTAGTTATCTTAGGGAGACTCAAACTGTTAGAGCAGACACACCCCTTCAGTCTGATGTTAGGCACTACACAAAGACCATAAAACCACAAAAAATTGAATCCATTTTGGCTAAGCTGTAATAGAAAACTTAGGAGTTCTTTCTAGTATAAATGTAAACATCCCACAGTTGATGAAATTACTACTTAATGGCTGCCATGAATAAAAACCATAGCTATTCTTATCATAAATGATCATTAAAATTGCTGCAGACATTCTAGTATCTTAATGTGCACAACAACTTTAGAACCACACAGCGTTAGACTTACTGATGCCTCATGGTATCTGTTACTCTAGAGAACAAATACAAGTGAAGTGTCCATAATGCTGAAATTTTAATACCTGATGTAGCTCAAGCCTAGTATGCACTGCAGAGTAAAACCAAGCAAAACCACCCAAGCATGGAACCTTCTGAGCACTTTGGGGTTTTCATTTTTAGATTAGAGTTGTTCAATGAGTAAAATCTGTGTAAATATTTCAAACTCTGAGAAACTCCAAACACCTCTGGCCCCAAGCATTCTGGATAGGAGATATCAATTTGTACTCTATCATGCATGCTCTGTCTCCGTTCTTTTATTCTTTTTCAAGTCTCATACAGTCCAGAGGTTGATGAACTTCTGATCACCTTGCCTAAACCTCCCAAGTGTTTTGTGTTTTAATTCTTTTTTGAGAAAAGGCTGTGATATGTAGCCCTGGAACACTGACAGCACTCCCACCTCTGCCTCTGGAGTGCTAGAACATGGCCTGTGCTATGATGCCCAACTCTATATGTTCTGCTCAACATCTAAAGCCTTCACTCTATGAAGGAATCCAACGTTCTCACTATGGTGTCAAGAATACAAACATAAGGGCTGGAGAGATGGCTCAGTGGTTAAGAGCACTGACTGCTCTTCCAGAGGTTCTGAGTTCAAATCTGTAATGCGACCTGATGCCCACTTCTGATGTGTCTGAAGACAGCTACAGTGTACTTATATATAATAAATACATACATAAAAAGTCAATGTTCTCACTAGACATCTCTTACTTAGACTACTATGCATAAACCTACTGGCATAATCATTACCCACTACAACCAGAACCTGCCTTTAAAAATCACACCGTCAGGTGAAGTTTCACAGGGAAACTGCACTGTAGCTCTCAGAAACAAATCAACTACCCATAATACAAGAGGTAAGAGGCTGAATGTGAAAAACACCTCACAGAGCCAATTATTAGCAGCCCGTACAAGTAGTTATTTGCCTGAACTAATGTAGATGGGCTAAGCACAAAAACCAGCAACTGGATTTAAAAGCATAGCACCTTTATAAGATAGTCAAAGCATTAAAAAGAGCCAAATTCGAAATATGTTGGCATGAATGTTTGACACCACACCTCCACTTTCTACACTGGCCCTTAAATAATCTGCTGAGCAGCAGTACTAAGTTGCCAGAGCTATTACAGAATCCACCAAAGAATCCTCATCAGGCACATCCTAACATACCTGCTCAGACCACATCAGGCACATCCTAACACACCTGCTCAGAATTCAAAATTGAATGGTAGACTTTCATGTGAGCCCAGGTCATGTAGCACAGGTCTGTGATGCCAGCAATTTGGTAGGTTGAGTGAAAGGAACAAATTTAAGGCTTCCCTAAAATTTGGAAGTGAGTTCAAGGCCAGCCTAGGTAACCTGGTAAGAACCTGCCTAAAAATTAAACAAAGTTCATGTCATAGCCTGTGGTAGTTCAAATGAGATACCCCTCTCCCCTAGTTTCAGGCACTAAAATACTCAGTCCCCAGTGGGTGGCGCTGTTTGGACCAGCTTAGGAGGTGCAGCCTTGATGAAGTGTATCACTGAGGCAGGCTTTGAGAGTTTAGACTATTTCTAGTTGGCTCTTTCTGTTGCTCTAGTACCATGTCTTTTGTCTGCTGCCTCTAAGTCTCTGGGGCTGCAAGTCTACATAAAAGCTGCTTGGCCATGGTATTTTACCACAACAATAAAAAGGTAACTAAGAACATAACATCACTTTCTAAAGCTTACAAGATGCTGTTCACTTTTGAGAGTCCAAATCCCGCGTTACCTCATTTTTAGAGGTATGCGGTTTGCAGATAACTTCTCTCAGGGATCTTACAGTCAGTCTGTTGCTTGACAACAACCCTGACACGGTTCACATAGTTTCCACTCAACATTTCATCAAATGCTTCAGCTAATGAATAATGTAACACTGTTTACTATTTACGGAAACAGTATATTTACAGACTACATGTATGAAAGCCCCATGTCTCCTTCCACTACATGGGTCCCCAGGATTAAACTCAGGCCTCTATGCATGGCAGCACTTTACCCACTCAGACACCTTGCCAGACCACCCCACAACTGATGTTCCCCATGGTTTTCAGGAGACCTGACATGTGTAAGCCAGTCTCCTATTCTCTATTTCTACAACTATTTGAATATAGTGGTACAGTTCTCAGGAACATAAATTCTAGGCCAGCCTGGGCTATACAGTGGAGCTCCAGACCAACCTAGAACACATAGAACATTCATGTGCAGGCCTGGTGCTGCACACCTTTAATCCGAGCACTCTAGAGCACACTTTACGGCCAGCCTGGTCTACAGTTAAGTTCCAGGTCAGCCAGTTAGTGATCCTGTCTCAAAAAAAAAAGTCTTTAAAAAGCGTAACTATTTTATAATACATACCATGGAGCATAAAATTCTACAAGCCACAGACTATTACTCTGAATAACTTCTCTGTTGAAATTTGATGGTGTTAATTCGATGACATCATCACTAGAGGAATACAGACCGCTGACTGCTAGAAAGAAGGTACTGGACACCAGACCTGGACAAAAGACAAAAACACAGCAGTGATAGCACAAGGATCTTGCCCAACAAAAGCCCTTAGAGAAGGACAGCCAGGACCTGCCTCCCACTCTTTTGTTTTTCCTGTTGCAGTGCTGAGCATGATGGGGCTGGAGCTCAAAATCATTACAGCTGCTGCTTTTAATTCCAAATAAAATCACTTGATTCTTCACAGTTAGCTAGAATCTAGGAACCATCCTCATTTTTTTTTTTTTTTTGGAAATAAGGAAGAAAATGCCCATGTATACTCAATACATCAAGCGGCAGAGTATCTCTCTAACTTCTGTTTCCAAATTGTTGATTCAGTATATCTTGACACGAATAAACAGGTACATTACATTGTATTCAATTGAATCCATTTTTTTTAAAGATGTGATGGCTCAGTGAACAAAATGACTTGCTAGGCAAGCATTAGCATCCATGTATCCTTAGTGTCCACATGAAGAGCTGAGCATGGCTTTCTATGTCTGAAACACCACTGTGGAGGAGAGAGGCAGCGGTAGGAGGATCCTGAAAGCTTGCTGGCCAGCCAGCAGAGCTGAAAAGTGAGTTTTTAGTTGAGTTACAGACCCTCCCTCAAGGGAATAAGGTAGAAGAAGACACTCAACATGTTCCTTTGGCCTCTGCAGGTTCAGGCGTATACACCTCTACACTCAAGAGAATGTGCCACATATGCCCGACCAATCTCATACAAATACAAAGATGTAACAGAAGAACTATTGAGAAAGGGGAATGAGACCAGAGACGGAGGGAACAAGAATGGGTAATGTGTTGCATGTAGTGAATATAGTCAAAGTACATTACGTACATGCATGAAAGTATCCCAAGGAAATCTACTATTCTGTACAGCGAGTATATGCTAATGTAAACTGCACTCGACGACCAAAAGGCAGAACAGGGAAGGCTGAAGCTGCTACTGCATTTAATGACAAAGCTGTCTGTGAGCACCTGAGCTGATATGATAATGAAAATAAGCAGCAGTGGAGGGCAGAGCAGACGTGGAGGGAATTAGCCCAGAGAACATGGACAACTGTTTAAATGAGTTTCATTATGAAGAAGTGGAAAGAGCAAGTCTGTGTGGATATGTATGCATATGGGAAAGGCTGAGGACACTGAGGATCTGAACAAATAGCCCCGAGTCAGGAGCTCGGCAAGCCTTCCATCTATTTCACTAAGTGGGACAGAATGAGTATGGTCTGATGCTTGCTCAGCCAGTGGGGCTGTTCCCTCAAACTACTATCCCCTATGAAAGCCATCGGCCACATGTGGTTACCCCAAACCGAGAGCTTCTCCAATGGTAAGGAAGCATGTTGGTTCCAAACACTTGAAGAAAAATAGAAACATTTTTATTAACACTTTCATACTGATTGAGTGCTGAAATCACAATGGGTTGAGTACACAAGTGTGGCTTAAAGACAGGATGTGTGTGGAGCAGCATGCACTGAGACCATCTCACCACCGTGTCAAAGCCACAAATAGGGGCATCTAGCTCATCCTTAGGGATATAATCTGATGACGTTGCCATCATAAATGCAATTATTATGTAAACTTAATTCAAAGCCCCGTTATCTGTTCTGCTTTGCCTTTATTTGTGGCTCCTAGAAAACTTAGGATATCACAGAGTTTGCATTGTATTTCTATTGGATGGTGATACTCAGTAAAGGGAATAAGAGAGCTTGCCTCCAGAGTGCTGAAATTAAAGACATGTACTACTACGCCTGGTAAGTTTATCTTGTTTATGAAATTGTTATGAATTCATAATTGCTGAATACACTGAGTCTTGTGAAAATTCAAAGATGGAAAAAAATCTGAAGTTATGGACACTTTGTAAGTAAAGTCATTATGGGGCTGTCACCTCCCACATAACCTTGTTGCCAGCACGGAGCCTCCATCCCTGTGGATGCCTACAGAGAACATGCGTGCTCCGCTCCCCTGCTGCCCTGACGGGAGAGGAGAAGCAGAACCACCCAACCCTGCCTCAGTCTACCAACCGATGGCTCTAAGATGACCTCACAGGGTTAGGAAGGAGCAAACACACTGCTCCTTGCACTTGTGTGTGTGTGTGTGTTTTATTATGGCTGAAAAGGTCAATGTTGACCCATCAAATCCTGCTTCTAGAATTCACATGGCCACTCTACACAGTGGTATTGCACACCACCGGGGTAAAAAGAACCCCCAGGGTCCACAGTCTATGTGTGCAGATGGTTTTGCCATCTGTGGCTTCCCATTCAATCTCTCTAGCAGTTAAGGGTGTTATAAATTCACACCAGTAACATTTCTGCCTGGCACCCGCCAGCAGCAGGGTGGCCAAAAGAGGCTGACTACCTTATTAAAATAATGAGTTAATTGATAGAATAACTCTTTCACAGACACTCACTGGAAAACTAAAGATTAAACCTTTCCCTCTCGTCTGCTCTCTACTGTAACCCACAAAGTAGTATTTTTTTTTCTTGCCTACTCTCTTTAAATACATACTATAGCTCACGGGGCGAACACGGTTGAAAATAACTGGCAGAGGGGTGAGAAAATATGCTCCGGGTCTCAACCAGTAAACGGAGGGAGAGGGAGTGCAGGGACCACCGCCCTCTCCTACTTTCTAGCCAGGTTCGGCTGAGTTAACTAATGTCAGAAACTACAGGCCATTTACAATGCCAGCCGGGAAACGAAGGGAACCCTTAAATTTGCCCACCGAGTCACTAAACATCATTCCTGGACACCTGGGTGGACGTCCAATGGTATTTTAAGTGTCCAGGAGCTGTGAAGCCTCGCTCAGAGAGCACTGCCCACTTCTAAGACACCTTCGGGATTGGCCTCTGCTACCTGCCTCTAAAAGTGAAGGCTGAGCTGGACCGGTGGCGGACTGCACTCGAGGGGAACAGAGGCTGCAAGTATCTGACTCCCCGGGCCTCCTGTAGAGGGCCCGACCTGGCCTCTCCCACCCAGCTCGCCCCAAAGTCTCCAGGCTGGCTCGGCATCCCGGTCCTCCACTCGGGACTGCTTCGTGGCCCCGGCCCCTCAGGCTACTCCTCCGCCCGGCTTCCCACCCAGGCCCGCGCTTACCGAGCACCAGGCGAGCCATGATGAACACCCGCATTCGGTCCGCGCCGCCGCCGCCTCCGCTCTGCCGCGCCCACGTCCCGCCCTCAGCTTCTAGCAGGCGGTGCGCCGGCGCGCAGAGGCGGGCCGGAAGGGCTCGCCACCCCGTGGCCGCCAATCATTGGTCTCTGTGGACTTCGCTCATGTGCACGGCCAATTGAAAGCGGCCGGGTAGAGGTTACCGGTTTGGTTTTTTTTTTCCCGTGGGGGCGGGGAAGAGCGGTGGAGCAGGACGGGGCGGGGCGAGGATGGGCGGGGAATGAATGGGGCGGGGTCAGAGGACCTCAGGCCCTCTCCCTGCGGGTACCCTTTTCCCCCTAGTTCTTTCTGGGTTAACTGAAAAAGCAAAACAAAACAAAAAAACCAGGGCTAAGGGTTATTCATTCTTCCAGGCCCTCACTCTCTTTCCTTTTGGCCTCTCTCGTGGCCCCTTCCAGCCCTCACACCTTGACCTGTCTCTTCATGTCGGGAGAATAGTCCCAGGTCTTCAGTGTATTTGAGACCTTATTTATTCTTTTGTACGCGAACTCAGTATTCAATGAAAATGATTTGCCAAACTTATTCTGTAAATAGCATCGTTCCAAACTTCTTTATTTTGTTAAATTGATTGCAAAATCTTGTTCACTCATGTGACCCCTAGACCCTCAGAGTTTAAACAGCAGGGTTCGTTGGGTTTGGCTCTGGGCGCGAGGGATAAAATGTATTGCTTTGCAATATTTATAAAGGTGTTTAAGGCTAATAGAGTAAGACACAATGAAAAAGTAATGGCAGGGGATGCCTCCCTGTTGGTGAGAGTGCTTGACTAACATGCATGAAGCCCTGGATTGGATCCCTGGGCACCACAGAAACACAGCATGGTGACTATGCTGGCTAGTTTTCTAGCAACTTGGCTCAAGCTAGAACCTCAATTGAGGAAAAAAAAAAAAAAAAAAAAAAAACAAAAAACAAACAAACTTCTACATGATCCAACAGGAGGACATTTTCTCAACTAGTGATTGATAGGGCAGGGTCCAGGCCATTGTGGGTGGTGCCATCCCTGGGCTGGTAGGCCTGGGTTCTATAAGTAAACAGGCTGAGCAAACCAGGAGGAGCAAGTCAGTAAGTAACATCCCTCCATGGCCTCTGCATCAGTTCCTGGTGTGTTTGTCTTCCTGCCCTGACTTCCTTGAATAATAAACATGGAAGCATAAACCAAATAAGCCCCTTCCTCCTCAAGTTACTTTGGTTATGGTTTTCATCACAACTATAGGAACTCTACCTAAGACAGTGACACACCTGCAGTCCCAGTGCTAAAGATAGGGAAGCAAGAGAATCAAAAGTTCAAGGCCAGCTTTGGCTACATGGTGAGTCTGTGGGCCAGCCTGGCCTACATGAGATCCTGTCTAAATTTTTTAATTGCTACTAAACATTTTAATCGGAATAGTAAAATCATTCTCTCAGATGTTTGGAGTGGCTGTGAACACTCTTTGTTACTCCCGGGGGTTTGTTTTTGCTGCTTCCTTGTAGTACTGAATGACCACAACAATGCTCAGCCTGGCCAGAGCTCTCATGGGCAAAGGGCTCCAGGAGAGGTGGTACACAGCTGGAAGGTGTAGCCCTAGAAGTGCCTTTGGAGAAACTGGCAGGCAACCCCCAAGGAGCAAGAGAACCATGAGGCTAACTCTTTCAAGTCATAGGCAAGCTTTTCTATCCACAGCAGGCACACTGCTTATTTGGGGGACAGGAAGTCCCTCTGGTTAGCTCCACCTTTGCCAGCCAGTGATCACAGAGCTATGTGTGGAGTCAGAGCAGAGGCATGAGGTCTGTGGAGAGACATCACTGGGCCAGTGTGTTCTCCTGGAAGGCCCTGAGGTGAAATGCTATTTGTTTTTCTGATGCTTGCCTCAGCTTTCTAAGTTTCCCCCTGAAATCTGCAGTTCTGGAGAACTAAATTCCTGTGAGATCCTTTCTCTTGGGATGTAAGAACTGGGAATGAAATCTTGTCTTCATCCAGATGTGGGAATTTAATTCTGATCACCTGCAGGGAGTCCCCTCATCTCTTAGTCCCTAACCCAGCCTCCTCCTCACACGGACCACCAGGCTTCCAGAACTCACATTCTGAAGCTACTAGCTGGCTCTACCTCTCAGGCCTGCTCAAAAACAGTCCGGTTAGTGTTAATACTTCTGGTGCATTTCATGGACCCATGAGGTCTCCATCTTATCTGTCACAGAGTAAGGCGGATGTGGAACTTCCCATGAAGCATACTGTACACAGAGACTGGCTTGCAAATGCGTACCAGGATAAGTATGATCTAATTCCCTGTCATTAAAAGCAAAGCATATATTAATAGTCTATGCTGGTTAGTTTTTGTCAACTCAACACCAACCAGAGTTACCAGGGAAGAGGGAACTTCAATTTAAAAAATTGCTTTTATCAGTGTATAAAAGCCAGTGGGTATGTCTGCAAAGGCATTTTCCCCTTTTTAATTGTTAATGCTTAGAGGAGGGGCCAGCCTTCCCTGGGTTGGTGGTCCTAGATTATATAAGAAAGATAGCTGAACATGAGCTAGGAGTAAGCCAGAAGACAGAGTTCCTTTGTGGTCTCTGCTTCAGTTCCTGCTTTCAGCTTCCTGCCTCTGTGTCTCTAGAGGATGGACTGCAACCTGTAACCCAAGTTAACCTTTCTCTTACAAGTTGCTTTTGGTTAGTGTTTTGTGTTTTATCACAACAGGGATAAAAACAGCAAACAAACAAAACCCTAAGACAGCCTGACTGCTGGGCCCTGTTGGAGGCATAACCACTGCCAGGGAGCACGCAGCCTACACAGAGGCCAAGGAGACAAAGGCACATTATATTGCTGTGTTCCTTGGGTTCTGATTCAGTGAAGACCCTGGTACCATGGAACCCAGAATTAATCTCTTTCTTGTTTGCTTCCTCCCCGTGGTAAAATGTAGTACATACAATTTACTGCTTTGGGTTTTTTCACAGTGCTGAGGTTCAGACCCTAAGACCTCACACATGCGAGCAAGTCCTCTCTGCCTTGGAGCCACACCCTCAGCCCCACTCACAATATAGCCATCATCCATCATCGGTATCCCTGCCCAGAGTTTTCATTGTCCCAAACAAAATTCTGACTACAAGAACTTCCTATTTACCCCTCATCCCTGGTCATCATACTTTCCATTTTTAAAAATTTGCTTAATGTAAATGCTTCATACAGGCTGGATCAATTCTGTCCTTTTATGGTCTGGCCTACTTTCTATATCCGACACGGCATATGTATGCTGCCATACATGTTTTCAAAGTCTCTCCATATTGTAGTATGTGTTAGAATTTCATTTCTCTCTAAGGTGGAATAGTTTTCCATTGCAGAGATGCACCATGTTTTCTTTACCCATTCCTTAGACATTTGGGAGCTTTTCCCCTTTCAGTGTTAAGATCCCTATGGTTACTGATGGTGAAGTATCTTCAGTTCTTAGGGAATATAACTAGGAATACCCTTGCCCGCTCCTATGGTAATTCTGTGACTTACATTAGAGACATTGTTACAATGTTTTTCATAGGAGCCGCTATACTTGATACTGCTGCTGGCAACTTATAATTTGTATCCTGCCTTAATTACATCATCTTGATAGAATTCAGGTGTGTGACCTCTAAGCGGATTGAGAGCCAGTGTGCAGCTGGGATGTGGATGTCCTTCCTCATCAACATGAGATCAGTAGTACTCTGACAGGGACTACTCCATCTACAAGCCCCATGATGCCCTATGGAGCTGAGTGGAAGCTGGGCTATGAGAGATACGGTAAATGGGAGAGAAACCAGCTTTCATAGAAATAAGCCAGCAAAGTTTGGCTCTGTAGTAATGTAGCAAACCCCAATCCATCCTGACTATTGTAGCATCTGAGCTTTGAGGCTCTGGGATACCAGATGCATTCCCCACCCCACCCTAACCCTGTTCCTTTTTTTTTTTTTTTCCTTAAGTGTAAAAGAGATGTGGTCATTCCTTCTCACTAGAATCGATTCTTTCACTCAGCACAGATTTCCTGAATGCCTACTGTGCACTGCAACTGTGTTCTGCACCACGAGCTTGGCTTCATGGGCTTTACAAATAAGACAAATAGAGATGCAGAACTGCATAAGTAGCATGAAACGTTGGAAAACTGTTTTCTATTGCGAATATTCATTCATAGATATCGGCTGATAAATGTTGTTTATAGTACTGTTTATTGTCTGGGTCCATTGGAATCAGAGACTTAATCCCTTGTAAACTCTATTAAAGATTTCTGTAAGAATTTCACTCTTTCCTCATGTGATACCTTCTGTACTGTTCAATAATGACAGAGAGTGAATACATTCATACCTGCACTCAACTTACTTTTTCTACTTATAGTTTAGGATTTTTCCATATAGGGAATGGTGCTACCCAAAGTGGGCATGCTTTCCTACCTTAAAGAACACAATCAAGATAATTCTCCCAGACATGCCCCCAGACTGCCTTGATCCAGACAATACCTCACTGAGACTCTCTTCTCAGGGGATTTTAGGTTGTGTCAGTTTGATAGTTCTCCCAATCACAGAGGGAGACAAGAAGGGATTCGTGGGTGAGGGGCTTTTTTTGTACCTGTAGTCAAAGCCTCTTCTATATTTCAACTTTCAAATGTAAAGGTTTTATTTAAGAAGAACCTGATCATTCTCAGTTATAGCCAAGTATTAGTAAAAACTTTTGATTTCTTTCATGTTTTCCAAAGCATCTAGATCCATACCTATTGTGTTGCAGAACAGCTAATGTGTCTTCTTCTATGATCCAGCTACTTCTGTCATAATTTAATGTAAGCCATTTGCTGCAATGGTCACTGTGGTGGTTTGAATATGCTTGGTCCAGGGAGTGGCTCTATCAGGAGGTGTAGCTTTGTTGGAGTAGGTGTGAACTTGTTGGAGGAAGTGTGTTGCTGTGTAGGTGGGCTTTGAGACCCTCCTCCTAGCCACATGGGAGACAATCTTCTCCTGTCTGCCTTTGGATCAAGATGCAGAATTTTTAGGACCTCTAGACCACAGCTGCCTGGACGCTGCCATGTTTCTGCCTTGATGATAATGGACTGAACCTCTGAACCAGCAACCCAGCCCCAACTAAATGTCCTTTATATGAAGAGTTGCTTTGATCACTGTGTCTTCACAACAGTGGAAACTCTTAAACAAAGACAGTCATTTATCAATGGCTCCAGGCTGAGGATTTGCACATGTTTTCCTACACCGTGTGTGTTTGGGAGGCATTGCCAGAGCTGGGTCTCTTAAGCTGGAATGCAAACAGTCTGTCACGCATGATGTATCTCTTTGCTAATGGCCTGTGGACGGGCAGAAAGATTGTGTTTCTGGGCCTCTTGCCACTGCTCTCTGCCAGCCTGTTGTCGATGGGTTAGGAAAGCCACCCAAGTGCCCATCAACAGAGACACATAGAGTATGGACCTTTGAGTTGCTGAATTTGCTGACCAAGTGTGGTGGTTTGAATAAGAATGGCCCCTATAGGCTCACATATTTGAACACCTGGTCACCAGGGAGTGGCATTTATTTGAAGGGATTAGGAGGTATGGCCTTGTTGGAGGAGGGGTGTCACTGGGAGTGCACTTCAAAAGCGCAAGCTAAGCTCAGTGCCATTCTCCCTTCCTGCTGCCTGTAGACCAGGATGTAGAACTATCACTGACTTCTCCAGCACCATGTCTGCCTGTGTGTTTTCCTGCTTCCTGCCATGATGATAATGGACTGAACCTCTGCGTGTGTAAGCCAGCCCCGGCTAAATGCTGTCCTCTATAAGAGTCGCTGTAGTTATGGTGTGATCTTCACAGCAAAGAACACTGAATAGGTCTTCCACTATGGAAAGCCCTTGAAGAAGGGTGACAAGGGACAGGCCACCACCTCAAGACTCTACTCCTTTCCTGTGTGCAGGATCCCTATCCATTCTGGCCCTAAAGAGTCAACAGGCTCATTGGCCTCAGTTTCCATAGCTGCCAAATAAATATTGTAATAATTGCATCATATCTGTGAGGCTGTTAACAAGCTTGAAATGGTTCATGGACCAAATCTCATTGATTGCAATGCCCTCTGGAATAATCGCAGAGTCTGAGCTAAAAGGATTTAAAAAAAAAAAAAAAAAGCAATATTCCGTTTCTCAAAGTTGTATGGGTGTGTCTTAGTTAGGGTTTCCACTGCTGTGAAGAGACACCATGACCAAGGCAACTCTTATAAACAACAACATTTAATTGGGGCCGGCTACCTTACAGTGTTAGAGGTTCAGTCCACTATCATCATGGTGGGAAGCATGGCAGCATGCAGGTAAACATGGTGCTGGAGGAGCAGAGAGTTCTACATCTTGATCCTCAGGCAGCAAGAAGGAGACTTTCTTCTGCACTGGGCAGAGCTTGAGCATAGGAGACCTCAAAACCCACCTACATGGTGACACACTTCTTCCAGTAAGGCCACACCTTTCAATAATGCCACTCCCTATGGCCAAAAACTCAAACACATGAATCTACGGGGAGTCAAACCTATCTAAACCAGCACAGGGTGTGTGTGTGTGTGTGTGTGTGTGTGTGTGTGTGTGTGTGTGTGTGTGTATGTGTGTGTATGTGTGTGTGTGTACATGTGTTCCTATGTACCAGTACCCACAGGGAAACAGGCTACCTTTTTTGCTCTCCATTTTCCTCTTCCTCTATTACTCTTCATATTGCTTCCTTGAGATAGAATCTCCCACTAACCCTGGAGCCCACAGTTTTTCCAGCTATGCTGGCTGTCCAGAGAGTACCAGTGGTCCTCCTGTCTCTGACCACTTTTTTTCCCCATCACTGGGATTACAAGTACATCCAGCTCTGCTCAGCTTTTCACAAGATCAGATTCTCATGCTTTAATAGCAAGATGTTCTTACCTAGTGAGCCACTTCTCTAGTCTCTTGACCTTGTTTTTATGAAAAAAATCTGCTTTTAAATAAAGACTTTGTTTATAATGGAATTTTTGCACTGTTTCCCCCCTGCCCTCCCTTCCTTCCACCTCTCTTCCTTCCTTTTCTTTCTTCCTTTCAGTATTCTGAGATAGGGTCTGGCTAAGAAGCCTAGGCTATCCTCAAACTAAACTGGTGATTCTCCTGCCTCATGCTTTCTAGTGATGGGATTACAAGTATAAACTATCAGGTTTGATGTGGGGGTTTTTTTTTTTGTTGTTGTTTGTTTGTTTGTTTGTTTTGTTTTTAGTATTTATGTGTTATTTTTCTTTAAAAAATGTGTATGTGTATGTGCGTGTGTGTGTATGTGTGCCTGTGCATGTGTGTGTGCCTGTGCATGTGTATGTGTGTGTATGTGTGCATGTGTATGTGTGTGTATGTGTGTATGTGTGCATGTGTATGTGTGTGTTGTATGTGTGCATGTGTATGTGTGTGTGTGTGCATGTGTATGTGTGTGTATGTGTGCATGTGTATGTGTGTGTGTGTGCATGTGTATGTGCGTGTGTGTATGTGTGCATGTGTATGTATGTGTGTGCTCGAGTGTGCATTGGTTAATATTGTTAGTTGACAGGATCTAGACTCACATAGACACATGTCTGGGCATGTCTGTGAAGGAGTTTCTAGATTGGGTTACATGAGGGAGAAGACCCACCTTTGCCATGGGCAGCACCATCCTCTGAGGTTGGGATAAAGACCAGAATCAAGCTGAGCACCCGCATCTGTTCTCTACTCCCGACTGTAGATGCAGCTCAGCCCATTGCTGCGCATGCCTGCTGTCCTGCCTTTCCTGCCATGGACTGTGCCCTCAAACCGTGAGCCAAAATAAACCCTCCTTTACCCAGTTGCCGTTGTCACAGCACCAAGTAAAATAATCAACACACCCCCTTTTGGAGGGCACCAAAGACAGTGGTTCTTCTACGGTGCATAACTGTGCCTCTTGGCCAAGCAGCCAGCACTCCAGTTCTCTGAGCACTCGAGCGCGCGCACACACACACACACACACACACACACACACACACACCTGTTTTCTCTGCCATGGCCTGGATCTTTGCCAAAAGCCACAACAACAAGGATGTAGACTTTGGGCTTTGCAAACAAAAGATCCGGCCCTATCAGGATCTACTCTTATCAGAGATACAGCACATTACAAGTCATTTTCTTCCCAGAGTGAAACATGAGCAGATCTTTCTCCTTCCTGAGCCTACCAGTTCTGCTTCAGTTTCCGCCGTGCTTGCCTAGCACACAGGAAGGCTTGGGCCAGACCACCAGCACCTCACAAACCCAGGCAGGGCCACACATGCCTGTAATCCTAGCACTCAGGAGGCAGAGGCAGGAGGCTCAGGAATCCAAGGTCATTCTTGGCTACTTAAAAAGTTGGAGGCTAGCCTGGCTGCATGTGAACCTGTCAAAACAAAACAAAAAACAAAAACTAAGCCAGGCACACTGGTGCATGCCTTAATCCTAGCACTTGGAAGGTAGAGGCAGAGGCCAGCTTGGCCTACATATTCAGTTCCTGGGCAGCCAGAACTACATAGGTAGACCTTGTCTCAAAAACCAAAAATAACAAAAACAGGGACCAACATGACTTCTCTATGAGCAAAAGCATTTTCTGAATGGCTGTTCAACTGAGTTCAGTTCCTTCAGGAAGGAAAAAACCTCTGAAAGTTATCTTCAGGCCTCCATAGGTGCTCTCTCTCTTCTCTCTCTCTCTCTCTCTCTCTCTCTCTCTCTCACACACACACACACACAGACACACAACCCTACATTCATATTTATATACACACATACACACAAAACACACAGACACATACATATGCACACAAAAGCAAAGCACACACATGCACACACAACCATGTACACATATTCACATATAGATAATACAAATACACACACACACACACATCATTTAAAAAACCTTCCAAACAACAACAACAAAACCCAAATCACCACAAACCCCATAAATCTTGTGACATTCTGGCCTTGACAGGTCAAAGTCTTCCTCTTCCATTTCCCTTTCTTTCCCTTCTAACTTCCCCAGAACTTTCTGGTGATTGAGAGAGGCCCTGTCCTATCCTTGTTCTATTTTTTTTTTTTAACATACTAATCAACAAAATATGTCAAAGTATGGTAAAGGTATGACTGTTTTATTTTATGCTCTGGGGATTAAACCCAGGGCAAGAGCTGAGCTATGTCCAGCCCTGTGATAGATTCTATGTTTATTTTGAGCAGAATCAGATCTTTAAGTGAAAGGGATGGTTTTTTTATCTGAATTTCCAGACCCCCCCCCCCCAACAGCTGCAGAAAGCAAACTAGGTGACCTGTGACAGGACACTAATCCGTAGTCAACTGGCCTTTTCACTGTCCCCATTTGTGTTTGTGGCTCCCTCACTAGGGACAGATGAACCTTGGAGTCTTTTGAAGATGAGAAGCCTGACCAAGTGGGCCTTCAGGACATCTGGAAGGGCGCATATCATTTTCTGTGGCTTGGTGGCGTCACTGAGGGAAGGCTGCCAGCCTCAGCCAAGGGTCCTTCTGGAGTCTTGTATGAAGCCCTCTTCCTCTGTGTGTCCCAACCTAGCTAGCTGCCTGGCCCCTCCTTGCCCTTGGCTGACCCTCATTAATCTTTTAAATCTAAGCCCAGGTGTTAACCTGTCGCCCTTTCTAGAAAGCGACCCTGTTCTTTTTATCACTAACTAAAGAGCGAGCAGGGGCTGGACCTAGTCCCCCCCCTGCTCCCTACCCCAAACAGTTTGGTTTCCAACAACAGGAGGGGGTGCTCTCTCTGAATCCGTAGCTTTGTCTAACCTCAGTGGGAGAGGATTTACCTACTTCTGCAGTTACCTGATGAGCCGGGGATGGGGGCGCTGGGGGAATGGAAGGGTGCGGGTAGGGAGGTGATACCTAGAGGGGCTCTCCCCTTCTCAAAGGAGGAGAGGAGGGAGGAACGGGTTGGGGGAGGTATCACACTGATGGTATAATCATATAGACCACTAGGTGGCGCCAAGTACCCGCTGCTGGAAAGTTTCACGCCACGCCGTTTGCAGAGCCCTGGGAGCATCATTAGAAGAGCTGTTGATTTTCCTTTTCTTTCCTTAAAAAAAAAAAAAAAAAAAAAAAACCTGTTTGTCTGCCTGTATGTGTGTGTGAATACACATGGAGGTTGAAGCCCAACTTTTGGACGTTTGGGAGTTGATTCTCCTCTACCATTTGGATCTTGGGGATTGAACTCAGGTCTTGACAGCAAGCACCTTTTATCTCCTGAGCTACCTCACTGCGCCACATCCTTCTTCTAAATTCAGGCATATGTGTACTCAGGTGTGTGAGTTAGGAATCCAGAGAATAACCTCTAGCATCCTCAGAAACAGCATCTACCTCTTGTTGGCCTGGAGCTCACTAGCTCATCAAGGCTGGCCCTGTGAGCCACCTCTTCTGCTCTCCCCAGAGCTGGGCTTCAAAGCATGCTACACCATGGTTAGGATTTTGGTGTGGGTTCTGGGGATGTAACTCAGGGCCTCATGATTGCGGAGCAAGCGCCACCCTGATTGAACTATCCCATCAGCCTCTCCAAACGGTTTTTCTAGATTGATTTCTGGAGCTTTTCCTGAAAAAAAAAAATCTCGAATTCCACATTCAGCCCGTGGAAGCACTGTGGTTTTGTTCAGAGCCATTTCGGTTTACTAAGGTGGAGAAATTAGCTTGGGTAACTCTTAGAGGGGAACTGCTGCCCGAGAGGCTGTATCTACAAACCTGGCCACATGCACGCACCTTACCAAACAGGCTCGAAGGAGGCTGCTTTCCTGTGTCCCTTTGACTGACTAACTGTGCAGGGGCAGATGGAAAACTTGTCTCCTCTGGTCATGGAGCCACTCAGAGCTTTTAAGAATGGGACATCTTTGACCACTACATAGCCTCTTTTTCTTCAGAAGGAGCTTCCTTCCCACATAGGCATCTTCTTCAGACTTGGATGTGGGAGTGTTCTGTTCAATCCAGAGAAGGATCTACGATAGCCATAATTCCGGTTTTGAACGCGTGAGTTTACTAAGTATATAGCAAGCCCAGGGTAAAAGAACAAATAGCAAATAGCAGACAGTCAGACGGCAAAATAGCGAAATATTATCAAATCATATGCTCAAAACAACCAGCAGAAACGAACTGGGAAGTTGGTGCCCCGGAGGAAGTAATGACAGGGCCAGACCACCAGGGGGCACTTCTGCTTGCTCCGTTACTCAGCCCGATCTGCTTGTGGAAACTGATCTGCCCACGATCTGTCCACATTTTTCTTTGCGTGCCAGGCTTTAATAAAACGTTTACGTCATAAAATAGATGCTGTGGTAGAGATTTCAAACCATCAAGCTACACAGTGTGGTCTCAACCTCAGTGTCCTGGCTTGGCTGAGTCCCATTGTCAGCACCTTCCTCGGTGTAGTAGGGTCTGGAAGCTGGGTCGGGGGGGGGGGGGGGGATGAGGCATTCTCTCGGGAGGAGAGGGTGGCTGGAAAGATCAGGAGTAGAGAGAGGAGCTATGAGGAGAAACTGGGATGTCCAGGGCCATCTTGGGGACCCAAAAAAATGTAAGGTAGACTCTAATCTAGGGTTGATCTGACCCCCTCTGAAACCCAGAGTCATGGGAGTGGAATTCTGGGGGCTCCCAGAACACCAGCTTTCTGGGTCACTTTTCGTATAAGATTATGGGGGGTGAGAGGAGGGAATGCAGCAAGAGTGTGAGAGCATGGGGGGTTTGGGGTATCAAAAGCAGCCAGGAGTCCTCACTCTCCTGGGGCATGGCACCCCTAAGCATTCCCTTCACTCTCTTGGGGCAAGGTGAGATGCAGACCCCGGCTACATATTTAGGTCAGCTGAGGCTACTGCCCTACCCACGCAGCTCATGAACAGGCCGTCTTCATAGAGGGACAGACATCCTGGACCAGACCCAGGACTCAGAAGCCACATTCTCTTCCCATACTCTCTCCCCCGCCTACCACAGCTTTCGACCCTTGGAATGAAGTCAGGCTCGTCTTTAGCGGCTTTGTGTGTGTGTGTGTGTGTGTGTGTGTGTGTGTGTGTGTGTGTGAGTGCGCGTGCGTGCCCCTTAGGAAGCCCAGAGGGCTTGCCTTTCCAATTCTGTCAGGTAGAGAGGACAAGGTCACCACTATCTAGGCCATGTTTCAGTCTCAGAAGTGTCAAGAATGCCGGCACACCTGCACCCATTCGTGTAGACACATCCTTCTCACATGAATGGATGGGTCAAGGCTCAGGAAGGTACGCGGAACACCCGTGTGTGTCCCTAGGCAGAGTGCCTGGCACATGCTCTATTCCACGAGACACAGGATGTGGGAACCAAGGCTGGAACGGTGAAGTGATAGCCCCAAGGCTTGACACCCCCAGGCATCTGAGAGTCGAGCTGCTTGTCACACCTGGGTCTCTCTGCTTGTAGAAACACCTGCTCTCCTAAGTCTTCGTGAGAGCCTCTCTTTCGTTACCCTTTGATGCTGCCGCAGGGAACCGGAATCCTAAAAATAAACTCCTCCCCCTTTCCCACCTCCGCAAACTTCTGAAGGCGGATTAAACTGGGCATTAGGAATTTTCTACCCACTGTCACAAAATCTCAGCAGTTTATACTTCGAGCACAGTGCAGATCTGGTAGCAAAGTTCCCAGTGAATTGTCTGTGGTTGGCAGCCTCAGGCAGCAGGCTTTCAAAGCGAGGCAACTAGCTCCTCCGGGTGCTCCTCCTGTGATCTGTGATTTAAAATGTAAACGTATCTCATGCTAGATCAAAGGTAAGTGCTCTATGTGAGCCAGGGACGCTGCCCTCAGCACCGTGCTTCAGAGAGAAAAATAGTCGTAGTCGACAGGGAACATTATAGAGCCTTCTGGATTTGTGTGCCCCTCCTCGGAGAGGCTTCCTCTCCTTCTCTGGGGGCAGGTCCTCCACTGTGCCCCACCCACTATTCTGTAATAGACCACTGGTAGACATTCACCCTACGGCCTCGTCTCTCTTTCCTTCAGACTAGGGCTCTGAGAAGTGAAGTCTTCCTCAGTTCCCAAATGCTGGTCATGGACCCAGGACCCAGGGGTTCCGAATATACTGGATCACGGGATGACAGACAATGTTCCCATGGCCTACGGTTGCCTTTTTAAAAACCCACACGGGAGATGGATGTTTTAAACACAACCTGCACAGCAGACTCTAGAGGAGATAAGGGAATTACATTTACACTGTTTGATTATAGTGTGAACTCGCCCCGTGGGAGGCCAGCAAGGAGCCCTGCCAATTCTAACGTGCTTGTGTCTACTCGGCTGGGCCGCACGGTCCGTCTCAGGTGGCCTCCCAGACTGCGGAGAGCAAGAAGCTTGGCTTGTTCCCTCAGGTAATTGGGCTTCCAGAAAGCGCACAGGGGCGTTCTGCAGATCAGGGGAACGCTAGCGCCTGCAATCTAGACCGGGTTGCCCTGAATTCTGTTACTCAAGATTAGGAAGCCCCTGGCGGCCTTCGGAGCTTTCCTGGGCCTACATTTTGTGCTCTGTCCTGTGGAGACAGAGCAGTCTCCATCAGTAGGGTTGCCGTGAGGATGGAGTGACTTGCCAGATTTGATAGCACTCCAACATCATCGGGCTAGCAGCTATGCTGGGGAGAAATCCTGGCTCTTCCTCCCACGCACAAGGAACAGCCGCCCACCCCTCCTCCAAGACCCAGTGGTCTCTCTTCACCGCCCTCTACTGACGAAACCCAGCATCGCACCGGCTGGCACAGGAAGGTTCAATGGGCCCAACTCCAGCATCCTACCACAGGTGAAGGGTGGATTTGAAGAGATAATAAACTGACAGCTGGCAGAGGTGGCAAGAGAGGCGAGGGGCACACATGAGAGGGCAAGAGTTGTGCCGTTCTCATGGCTGTGCACACTTAATATGGTGAGATGAACTACATAGTATTTAGTCCCACTATATGTGTCCTGGTCTGTTCTGTCTTTCTCCCCGTAGGGTAATTGTTTTCCACGCCGCATGGTGAGTGAAGACAGGCACAGAGACACTGAATGATATGCTCAAAGCCATGCCTTTCCTAAGGTGCTGACCTCTGCTTTGGAGACTTTGTCCTTCCTGCTGCACCCTGATGTCACTTGTCACGGAGGACCACCATGCCTAGTAACCTATCTTGAGAACTTCTTGTGGCCTTCACTTTGTATGTCCTTGTGGCATGGCCCTCTCTGCCACCCTGGTGGGGCCTAGCCCCTGGGAACACTGATCTTCCACCCTCAGGCTCAGGGGATTCAATCGCTGAGGAGATTAGAGGATCTCCAACACCGCTCCCACCTCCCCGGCCCACCCCTGGCACAGTGCTGGAGCAGAGCCTGTCACAAGCTCTGGGGGCTCAAGCTCGGCGTCCGGCGCACAGGGATGGGAGCCACAGCTCACCTCTAGGTGGGTCCGATTCTCTGCTCATGATTACTAACAAGGGTGTGCGTCTCCTCAGAAGGTAGCTGAAGGCACCCCCAGCATCGTGTCCTGAAGGACAGAATTCATTTGGTTCCTTGATAGCAGCTAGGAAAAGACCCGGAAGGTTCAGGGGTGGACTTGTCTTAAGTACTTTAAGGATCTGACCGGGAGCCTTGGGTCAGATACCCCATCCTCGGGGAAAGAGGAGAATTGATCCGTCTGGAGGTATCCAGCCCTCTGTAGAGGGAGCCTGTGTGAGATCTGACTGCTTTAGGAGACAAGGTTGCAGCTGCACCCTTTTGGGGACATTCCTACTGCTGCCTGGACGCTGAGTTCAGTGGGGCCAGTTTCATCTGGGAGATCTTTAAGAATCCTTCCAGCTCCACAGCCGTCCTGTTTGCGGATCTGCATCGCACCTGCAGGGGGCTGGGCTTCTTGAACTGCCACATCACAACAGCTCTGTGGTGCTGGCGTGGCTGGTACCGGCCTTTCAACACGAGGAAGCTGAGGAAGCCAGCATAGCTGTATGTTCTCATCCATGGGATGTGAGGGGCTGAGACAGGAGGATTGCTTTAGCCAAGCTTGGGTAACACAGTGAGACATTTCAAAACTAAAATAAAACAAAACGCCAAAAAGTGAAAAAAGATAATCTCTCAACACACACACACACACACACACACACACACACACACACACGTGCATACACACACACTAACATGCACATAAAACAAAGAAAAAGGTTCCAGAGGTCCCTTCTGATGTCCAGTCACCTCACCACCTCTTTCTCTGTGCCACCATCTTGGAGATCTTACCTGGTGTCTGGTAGTGTTTGCTCGTTTATGGAAGCCCTGCCTCATCCCAAAGCATTTGAGAGAACACTGAAGAGAAGAAAAGCAGACAGATGCAAAAGTCAGGGAGAGGAGAAAACACACCCAAGTCAGATGAGGATGTGTGCAGAAAGGGTGAGCTGTGGATACGCAGTGACCGTGTTAGAATGGGGGTGCAGTGACCGTGTCAGGATGGGGGTTCTTGAGAGGGAGAACAGCCAGGATCCTGGTAAGTCATGTTTGTTACTACTGAGCAAAACAGACCAACCCCTTCTGTGTGCACGCACATTCTTAGACCAAAAGAACAGCAACAATGGCTATTACGACATTAGTACTATAAAATAAGAGAGTTGTAGTGTTATAGTCAGTATTGATCGTCAACCTGACAGGACCTAGAAACATGTAGGACCCAGAAACATGTCTCTGGGTGTGTCTGTGAGTGATTTTCTCCATCAAGGCGGGACAACCCATCCTACAGGTAGCTGATGTCATTCTGTAGTCTGGGGTCCTAGGCTGGATGGGAGAAATGGAGTGGAGTACCGGTACTCATCCCTTCCTGCTTCCCAGCTGCAGATGCCTCCTGCTCCTGCTGCCAGGAATTCCTGCTGTGATGGACTGCACCCTCAAACTGTGAGCAGACCCCAAACTTTCTTCCTTAAGTTGCTTACGCTAGGGCATTTTATCATGGCGGTGGGAAAACAACTAAGACCAGCAGAAAGGATGGCTCAGGGAGATTAAGAAACGGGCTTTACTTTGCACAGAGAGTTAAGTGGCAGATGCAGGATCTAAAGCCGAGTGCCCTGACCCACAGGCCGGTCCAATTCAGCGCACCAACCATTTCCTTCCGTTTCAAGCAAGACACTGTTGTGACTTGAACAGGAGGGGAGGAAATGGGTGTGTGACCCTCTGTAAGAGGTGTGCTGGCTGTTAGGGTTGTGTGCGGGGCTTCTGAGCAGGGCAGATATAGGTATCAAGGTAATATCTGTGTTCTGAAGGGCACGTGCCAGGTTGTTTCCTGAGCTGGGGCTGGGCAGGTATGCCAGGTATTCCAAATGAGGGTATAGAGTGAGCAAAGGCTGAAGAGATAGACTGTGTGCAGGCAAGACCCTAGGCTAGTGTGCCCAGGCTTGTTAGAGCTGGCCGGGGCTGGGATAGGATGAGTCTGAGAGTGAGCAGGACATGGTCAGTCCATGGTAAGGTGGGTAGATTTTATCTGGAGGGCCACTAGAGAGTAGACATATAATTTATTGTCATCACCAGGATGCTTTTGAAAGTAAGAAGGTGCTAAAAATAATTAACAGGTATTAATTGCTCTAGCAGGCATATAAACTGTGGTCCCCCGAGACATCCTTACATAGAGTCCCCAGGGAGGTAAGGCAGGCGAGTGTCATGAGGGGCTTTACTCTCTAGGGTTGCTGCTCAGATCAGTAAGACAGTGGAATGTACATTATTTTTACATTTGTTTGTTCTCTCTTTCGTGTGAGTGTTCATGTATATGTGCTTGTGTGTGCGCATGTGTGTGTATGTGTGTGAGTATATGTGTATGTGTGTGAGTATATGTGTGTGTACATATATATGTGTGTGTATATGTATGTGTGAGTATATGTGTGTGTACATATATATGTATGTGTACATATGTGTGTGAGTATATATATGTGTGTGTGTATGTGTGTGAGTATATGTGTGTGTATGTGTGTGAGTATATGTGTGTATGTGTGTGAGTATATGTGTGTCTGCATATATATATGTGTGTGTGTATGAGCATATATATATGTGAGTATATGTGTGTGCATATATATATGTGTGTACATATGTGTGTGAGTATATGTGTATATGTGTGTGAGTATGTGTGTGTGTGTGAGTATATGTGTGTGAGCATATATGTGTGTGCATATATGTGTGAGTATATATATGATATATATGTGAGTATATATGTGTGTGTGCATATATATATGTGTGTGTACATATGTGTGTGACCACCCTTGTCACCCCCTCAACCCTACCTACCTCCTACTCTGCTCTCACAAGCAACCCTCACAACTGATGTATCATTCAGCACTCTGCCCAAGTTCCCATAATCGATAATGACTTGTCCTGCCACCAGCTAGGTACCCCTCAAACATGGCGAAGTGAGTGGAATGCACTCCCTCCCTGTGGAAATGGAGTTGACAATATCAAACATCATGGCACATGCTGGAATCCCAGCATCTGGAGTAGGAGGTAGAAATATCCATCCTCAACTACATAGCAAGCTTGAGGCCAGCCTGGGCTACGTGAAAGCCTGTCTTAAGACAAAATTTAGAGGCCCTTCTACTCCACAACGCCATTTCAGGAGGTCTATTCTACACAAACATTCCTATGCATATAGGTATCACGTGTGCCATTGTTGCCATAGTGAGAGATTAAAACCACTTCAATGACTATCGGTAGGGAAGGTGGTACAACATGCTGGATCCATGGAGCATTTCATGAATAATAAAAAAAAAAATGAGACTGCTCTAGAACTCACCAGTTATAGACTTACAGAGCCCACAAATCAAAAGCAAGGTACAGAGAAGGCAATAGATACAAAATTAGAAATCGGATATATGTGAGCTCTCGCATGCAGACTGCTCCAGTATTCAAGCTTGTGATAATTAAGGATTGCTTTAAGAAGGGGACCTTGGCTTCCACCATCAGAAAAACAGGGACCTGGCTTGTGTGTGCTTTTCTGCCAGCTCAGTTCTCTGTGTGGAGCGCACATTATCTTTTCATATAAAAATGCATTTGAAAACTTGTCTTTGTGAGGGTTTCTCTAGCTGTGATAAAAAACCATGACCAAAAACAAGTCGAGGAGAAGGGGGTTGTTTGGTTTTTGCTTTCATATCATATCATAGTTCATTGCTGAAGAAAGTCAGGACAGGAACTCAAACAGGGCTGGGGCCTGGAGGTAGGAGCTGTGTAGAAGTCATGAAGAGGTGCAGCGTTCTGGCTTGTTCAACTTGCTTTCTTACGTAATGCAGGACCACCAGCCAGCTCAGAGATGGTACCACTCACAAAGTGCTGGGGCCTCCCCCATCAATTACTATTTGAGAAAATGCCCTACAGGCTTGCCTACAGCCCAATCTCATGGAGGCATTTTCTTAACTGAGGTTCCTTCCTCTCAGATGGCTTTAAGTTGTGTCAAGTTGATATAAAATTATCCATCACAATTGATCCCTTTGAGTTTAAATGAACAGTGAAGATCTGTATTTGAAGACAACTTCATGGCAGACTTGGGGAAGAAAGACTCTGGGACTTTTGTCTTGGGGACTGTCCTCTGTGGTCCAGATGACTGAGTTTTCAGGGAAACCTCTGAGAAAGCTGCAGTGAAGTGATGGTTGGGTGTACTGTTCTGTTTGAGCTAGAGTTCCACCACGTAGCATAGGCTAGCCTGAAACTAGGTAGCCCAAGCTGACCTGGAACTCTCTGTTCTCTTGACTCAGCCTCCTAAGTAGCTTGAATTACGGGCATGCACCTCTAGGCCCAGCTAACCTGTTTTGAACAGAAATAAAAACAGTTTGAGATATTTGAGACACAATGTCCAACCCAGGACAGCACATTAGGCTCCACAGGAAACATTAGCAGAGAGCAAGCTGGCCTGTTGCTGGCCCCTACACACAAGTGGCTTGTGGCTCAGGATACTAGGAAAGTGTTCCTTAGGCATTTTGGTATCTATTTCTATGTGAGAGCCTTCTTGGAAATGTAGTTACCGGACGAGTTCTACAGACAGCTCGCGGGGATTGTGTCTACTGGGCTGTTTTCCTCCCACTGAACCAGTGGGGGAATAGTTGGGGTTTGTTCCTGTTTGGGCCTCAAGGGGAACAAAGTTAGACATAACCATGGTAACTAACAGGCAATTAATGCCAATCAGGGCTGCTAATCACTGGGTTAGAATTTCCCTGTAGGAAGTTTTTGAAGTGGATCACAGGGCTCTGTGGAGGCAGAAGTTCTGCTGCTGGGGGAGGGGGTTTGCATGGTCCTGGGACCAGACTGCCTGGTGGCATTGCTAGGTGAGAAAGGGTTGAGAGAGGACCTTGGGCTCAGGTCCTGGCCCAGCTGTCCAGCCTGTGTGTTTGAATAAATCCTGTCTGTCCTGGTTCCCCACAGTTCCCATATGGAAGCGGCTAAGACCTTAGGGCTGCCCTGAATTCTTATAAGGGTGGAGTCAGAACTCACCAAATGCGTAGTCATGTACTGTGTGAGATTTCCATCTGTGAGGGAGCAGGAAGGATCATAACTACTAGTTAGTATTTTTCTTTAAAAGCTTATTTTGATTAATTAATGCCTTATTATCTCGTTTTGAGACAGGCCATTGTGTGTAGCTCTGACTGGCTTGAAGCTTTCTATGTAGACCAGGCTAGCCTCAAACTAAGGGAGATCTGCCTGCTTCTGCTTCTCAAGTGTTAGGATTGAGGCAAGCACCATCATGTCTGCTGATCTGTCTCTGTCTCTGTCTCTGTGTCTGTCTGTCTCTCTCTTCAAAACAAGTTCTCATGTAAATCAGGATATCCTGAAACTCTCTATGTAGACCAGGTTGGCCTTGAACTCACAGAGATCCTTTCTCTGCTTCCCAAGTTCTGGGATTAAAGGCGTGCACCACTACACCCCACCTGGCTGATATTTCTATATTTTATAAAATTGAGACAGTGTTTTATAAAGCTCTGGCTGGCCTCAAATCTCTTATGTAGTGGAAGATGACTTTGAACTTCTGATCTTTCTTGCGTCTACCTCCCATCACTGGGGTTACAGGTGTGCATCACCGTACTTGGTTTGCAAGGTGCTGGGGAATTACTTCCAGGGCTTCATGTATGCTAGGCCAACATGTGTGGCATCCCCAGACTCCTGCCTAGTGTTCTCACTGTGCCTTTTCTAAGTGTAGATACTGATGTACACAAACCCTGCAGCATCCCATGCAGAGTTATCCTGTCCAGCTTCTCTCCCTGGAAGGATGGTCCATGCCACACGGCTGATGCAGGCGATGCTGTCTGTGTAGGTTAGAGGAAGCCCTCTCTGACAAGCAACCGAGACACATTTCCCCATAGAGCATCTCTGCCACTGAGCCGCTCATAACTGCTGTTTGTAAACAGTTAGTAGATTCCAAGGGCCCCTGTTCTTAATTTTTTTTTTGGTCCCCAAAGGGTTTTCATAGGGGACAGAATGAGGGAACTGAATAATAATTTTGCATTTGAAAAACTTTATTAGGACCGTTTTCAACTAAGTAAGCGGAGGCAGAGTTGAATTATAGTTATCTATGAATGTGCTAACAGTCTCAGTGATTAATTAAAATTGACCAATTTTGCTTTGCTAATTCCCTTTTAAATACACAACTTCATTTGAGAGGTATAATTTAGGACTATACAATATATCCGAATGAGAGGGTTTTTGTTTGTTGTTTTTTTAGATAGAATTTTCAGGGTGTCTTTGAACTCACAGAGTGTAACCTGCTTTGCCTCATGAGTGCTGGGATTAAAGGAATGTACTACCTGCACATGTAGGGCTGGTGAAGATTCGTTTCCAATCTGTAGGCTGCTTTTTTGTCCTATTGATGGTGTCCTTTGCCTTACAGAAGATTTTTAGTTTTACAAGGTTCCATTTATCAATTGTTAATCTTAGAGCCTAAGCCAGCAGTATTCTGTTCAGAAAGTTGTCTCTTGTACCAATGTATTCTGATCAGGAATAGGGAGAAGAGGAGCAGGCTGGGAATAAAAATGGAAATCAGTGGAGGAGGGGCATCTCTGGTGACTAGCTGGAGGCATAGGATGGGAGAGGATACAAGTTTATGGGGATGGCCCTAGCTGAGATTCCTACCTGAGGGGGATACAAAGACTAAAGTAACTACCTCCTATAGCCAAACAGGACTTCCAGAAGAACAAGGGGGATATCAAACAACCCACAAAACCTTCAACCCAAAGATGTGCAGGGGTAAAAATAGAGCAGAGACTAAGGGAACAGCCAACCAATGACTGCCCCAACTTGAGACCCATTCCATGTGAGAGAGCCAACCTTTGACACTATTAATGATGCTCTGCTATGCTTACAGACAGGAGCCTAGCATATATGTCTCCTGAGAAGCAGCGGAAGGAAGGCAACAGATGGAGGCAGACGCAGAGACTCTCAAACATCATGAGCAGACCGGGGAATCTTGTGGAAGAGTGAGGGCTAGAAGTGTCAGAGGGATCAAGGACGTCACAAAAAGACACATGGAGCCAACTAACCTGGGACCATAGGGGACACTAATCAGGGTACATTCAGGAGCTGAATCTAGACCCCCTAACTACACATCTGTGGCAAATATGCAGTTTGGTCTTCATGTGGGTCCCCTAACAAGTAGAGCAGAGGTTGTCTTAGTCTCTGTTCCCTGCCATTGGATTCTCCTTCCCCTACTTGGCCTGCTTAGTTGGGTCTCAGTGGGTGAGAATGTGCTTAGTCCTGCTGGGACTAGGTGTCTCAGGGTAGAGTGGTACCCCAGGGGGCTCCCCTTCTCTGAGGTGAAGGGGAGATGGCAATGGAAGGAGGGACTTGAAAGTGTGGGGGGAATGAGGACTGTGATCATGAAGTAAAGTGGATTAAAAAAGAAAGAAACCAGGAATTAAACAGCTATTCAGACATCTATGTTCACCTCACCATTGTTCACAGCAAGCGAATGTAAAAGTAACATGGGTCCATCAGAAGATGAATAAAGAAACCCAATGTGCTGTATAAAACTCTGAAATCTAGTCAACCTCGCACTGGGGTCTCTCTTTATACAAAATACTTCTGACATCAAATGGTGTGTGTGTGTGTGTGTGTGTGTGTGTGTGTGTGTGTGTGTGTGACTGTCTTCTACATCAACAACCAGTCCTCCAATTCTCTAGACACCAGCTGGGTGTGCAGCCTTTTTATTCCATTTAGACACTCACTCAATATAGTTTAGACATGCACTTAAAAGCCACGTTCGCACAAAGCCTTGACCCCTAACTCAAACCCATGAGGTAATTAAAACAGGAGGAAGCTGCCCATCTCTGCCTTTCCCTTTGTGTCTGTGCATTGGCAGAAGGCTCAGAGATAAATGATGTCCTTAATCTCGTCTGTTGAGTCACTTCAAATCACTTCAAATCCTAGCAGGAACAAAATCTCCAGGACACAACACACACACACACACACACACACACACACACACACCAGCATATGTATGCATGCAGTGTTAAACCCAGTCTCCCCCCTCTCCCTGTAATGGACTGTCATCTACAATCCATGGACTCAAAGAGACTGGCTAATAAGGAGGTTCCAAGGGAAGAGTGTAGATCTCACTCAAAAGGGGAAACTAAATAGTCATCGGAGGTGAACAGAGAGAGGAAACTGGGTTGGAGAGGAGGTGAGTAGGGGAATGGATGGTTTCTGTTTCTTTTCGTTGCCTGTTTACATATGGAATTGCTGGATCACATGCTAATCTTTCATTTTGTTTTTCAAGATGGAGTTTCTCTGTGTAGTTTGCTCTGGAACTTGATCTGTAAACCAGACTGGCCATAAACTTAAGAGATGTGCCTGCTTCTGCCTCTGGAGTGCTGGAATTAAAGGTGGTAATTTTATATTAAACTTTTTTCGGGGTTTGAAGGATTGTTTTCCATAGTTATTTTATCATGATCGCTTCTACCAGTAAAGGACAAAGGTTTCTAACTTCTCCACATCCCCACCAACACTTGCTCTTTCAGTTTTTAAGAGTAACTACCAACTGATTGGGTATATAGTGACATTAAAATTTTTCTTAAATCTGTGTGTGTGTAGATCTGATCACATATATATATATATATATATATATATATATATATATATATATATATATATATATATATATATATACATATATACATACCACAAGTGTGCCTGGTGCCTCTGAAGGCCAGAAGAGGGCATCAGATTCTTTGGGACTGGAGTTAGAGGAGTTCTATGTCACCTGGTGGGTGCTGGAGGTCACACCCAGATCCTCTGTAGAAGCAGCCAGTACTCCTAACTGCGGAGCCATCTCTCCAGCCCTCTGGTGTGGCTTTGATTTGCTTTTCCCCAATAACAACTGAGGATGAGCATCTTTCTCTATGCTCATTGGCCATAGCTGTGCACATGTTTTGGAGAATGTCAGTTCAAGTCCTTAGCCCTTAATTTGCTTAATTAAATTAGAAATAATTTTTGTTAATTTCAAATATGTATTTTTAACTTAATTTTAATTATTTCCATGTCTGTCTGTAGGGTGTGGGAGTAGTGTGGGCATGAGCTTTGGAGGTCAGAGGACAACTTTATGGAGTTGCTTCTCTCCTTCTGCCTTTAGGTGAGTTCTGGGAATTGAATTCTGATGATCAGGCTTGCATGGCAAGCACTTTACATGTGAGCTTTATTGATGCTTTCTCCACACTTAAGAACAAACCAGCAAAACACACATGGACTGGTGAGAAGGCTCAGAGAGGAAAGCTGACCAAGCCTAAAGAACTGGACCCTGAAACTTGTCCTCTGATGTCCAAATACATACCTGGGAATGCATACACATATTACACGCACACATACAATGATAATAATAATAATAATAATAATAATAATAATAATAATAATAATCTTCATACAATATTAATTCTATAATAATTCAAAAATAATTCTTAATTTTTCTTTGATTTTTATGAATTACCATTTTGCCATTATTTTATCTTTATTTTGAGTCTATTTAAAATGAACAATTAATTATTTAATATTTAATAACTACAGCAATAATTATGTTAATAATATGACTGCAACATTTCTCTCTCCCCTTTCCTCCCTCCAAATGCTTCCATATTAACCTTCCCTGCTCTTCACTAGATTCATGATCTCTTTTTTCATTGATTTTTTTTTTGTACACACATATATGTATATACATATAAATTCCTAAATATAGCCTGTTTGGCCTCTACAATGTTGTTTGGATGTGTTTTCAGGGCTGACTGTTTGGCACTGATTAACCTGATTTCAGTTTTGATAGCGACTCATCCTGTAACACCAGGTTGGGTTTCTCCTGACTATCCTCCTGCATTATTAGACTCCTAAGGCTGGGATTACAAGTGGATAGCCCCACACCTGGCTTCATCTTCCTGGCTACCTTGCTATGATTTGCCTTCAGTACATCTGCTTCAACAGTGAGTAGTGTTCACAGGCTGGCTTGGTTTCGGTGCTCTTCTCTTTGGAACTCTGGTTGCTTTGACTTGTGAGCTCAGGACTCTGTAGGAATGTCAGTTATTCTATATATGGGCAGCTCAGGTTAGTAGGAAGAGTTCAGGGCAGGACCTTTGCCGGTCAGAGAGTGCTACAGAAAGAGCCCTCAGGTGGGGAGACTGACCTGGGGGTCTCTCCTGTGTGTCATCTTTCTGCATGACCCCTGCTCTGATAAGGCTGTACCTCTGACCTGTCAGGGAAGAGAAAACTTGGGATAGCCAGCCCTTCAGATAATTCAGCTGTGTGGGTGCACCTTGGGGTACCTGTGGGTGTGTGTGGGTATCTGTCATCACCTGTTTTTGTTGGACCCCCAAAAGGCCCCTGCTTTTATTTGTTATCATTTCAGATTCTAGATGCAGCAGCTTCTCGGGAAAGTTAGGCAGTGAACAAAGGCTCAGAGAAGCAAGGGACAGATCAGAATGAAGAGACTCTGCTTCCCTGCGCTGGAGAGGTGGCTCGTGGTTAAAAGCACCCCTTGCTCTTCTAGAGAACCAGGGTTTGATTCCCAGTGCCTAAACTCTGGCTACCAAATGTCTTTAACTCCAGTTCCATATGATCTAGTGCCCTCTTCTGGCCTCTGTGGCCACTACATGCACATGCAGGCAAAATACCCACACACATAAAAGGAAATGTGAGAGAGAAGGAAGGAGGGGAGGAGGAGAGAGGGAGGAGAGAGGGAGATAGAGAACAACCACTCCTCTGCCCTCTCTTCGCTGTTTCTCGTTGTTTATCCTTTAGGCTGGAGCATCCTAGGTCATCACCCAACATCAGAGTTGAAACCACCGCCAGCTTTCACCGTAACACACCTTGGTGCTGCTCCCTGGCCATCTACACAGTTTTATTTTCCAGGCTCCCCAGCACAGACTTGATGGTCCTCCCATGATTTTCAGAAGGAACAGTTGGTGGAGTGTTCATTAGAAAATACCAGTGGGTTGTATTTGAATTCTCTGCCTGCAGAAACCTTACTTTGATGTTTCTATCATCTGTGGCTGTTGTGGCTGTTACTTAATGTTTATGGGGTTTTCCATATGTAAAAGACTCAACTTAAATCAGTTTTGATTCTCTCTCTCTCTCTCTCTCTCTCTCTCTCTCTCTCTCTCTCTCTCTCTCTCTGTGTGTGTGTGTGTGTGTGTGTGTGTGTGTGTGTGTCTGTGTGTCTGTGTGTCTGTGTGTATGTGTGTGGCCGCTAGTTCCTGTGCAAAGCAGTGGGCCACTGAGCCAGAACCACTTGCCCTGGCTGCTTTTCTACCACGATGTCTGAGCGCCGCCCTCTCCCGGCTGTCTCTCTCCCAGCCAGGAACTTTGCTCACATTCCCTACAGCCCAGTAAAATCATGACTCAATATTCAATAATTTATCAATCAGATTTATATGTTAAATTCTCAACCCACAATCCATCCACACAATAAGCTTACAACTAGTTGACGAGGATATAAGCAGCCCATCTAGAAAAGACAAACTGGCCTATAAAAACCCTTGGAAATATTCATATCTACCTATTGCCAATTAAGACCACCTGGATCAAGTTCCTCCTCCCCAGCTCCATCTTGATTCTCTCTTCCCCCTCCTCCTCCTCCTTTCCCTTCCTAGACTTTTTCCCACCTACCTTTTCCTCTCATCCAATGATAGGCTGGACCTGCCTTGCTGCATAATGACATCATCCTACATACACCTGTACATGTGTAGGTACATGCATGTGTAAGTACATGCACACATACGTGTGTGTGCCAGAGGCCCTCAGGGTATCATAGTCTCCTACTGACCTGGGGCTCAGCAGTTAAGTTAGGCAGTTTGGCAAGCAAACCTTCAAGATCTACCTGTCTTTGCCTCCCCAGGGCTGGGTTAGAATGTGTGCCACCAGACCAAACTTAAGTCCTCAGGCATGTGTAGCAGCATTTTAATTGAGCCACATTCCTAGTCCCATCTTGTTCTGGTCATGCCTTTTGTCTGTCCAGTGTTAGGAGTGAAGTTCTTGGCTGTGGGAACACGCCAGCTTTGTCTTCTTGGCTGCCTGAGAGCCAGCTTTGGATGCTGCCTGAGGCAGCCTTCTGCTTCGCTTTGGCCTTTAGTTCTTGTCCTGGGGTTGTTCTTTCTTTGACATTTCTCCTGTCACTTCAAGGGAGTGGCTGCCTGCACCCCTCAGTGTTCTTCCCCTAACTCACACTCTACTTGTGGATGGCCCAGGACAGTGTTTTCTCGCTGCCAGTCCCTGTGTTTTATTTAATCAAAACCCTGCTTCCTCTTACCTTCTCCTGTGGTTGACCCTGGGATCCAGCTACTCCCGGTGGGCATTCCAGCTTCAATCAAGAAGGGAATTTGTTAATTGCAGGACTGAGACACAATGCTGCTCTAATGTGGGAGCAGTTGTGCCAGCTCAATTATTCATGCTCCTTATGACTATTTTTAAAAGTATGGTCTGTAGGCAGTGAGTAATTATACACCGGTAGATGTTTCAAGTCTTTAAAAAAATGTCTTATTTTCTAATTCTAGGTATCTGGTTAAGGGTAATGGGCATTTTTATTCAGATGCAATGAAAAAGCCAAGTATTTGCCAAAAAATTAAATATGGTATTGAAGTCATATCGGTTCCAGCTTGTAATTACTGGCTATGATAGCACCTGCAACATCCCTCCTGCTGAGGTCTGAGTCACTGCTGCTGCCCTGACCCTGGGGTAGAGCCAGCAGGGGAAGAAGACAGTGAGAATTTATGGCTGAAAAGCTTGGTTCATGTCCTGGCCATGTCCCTTTCCATAGGCCTTGCCAACCAAGGCTTGTAACTTTCTGGTGCCTACTTTTCTCCAGCACAGGTCTGACTAGGCCTTTCTCTCCTTTCTGTCCTTTGCCTTCCCTTCTTCTCCCCCTCCTTCCCCTTCCTTTCCTTTGATGTAAGAGAGAAGCATCAAGAATAACACCTAGATAAAAAACACCCTAGTGTCAGAGGACAGCTGGGAACCCTTCTGACCATTGGCTCCATGTAATCAAACAGCACACGAAGAACAAAGGCCCATCTCCAAAGAATGACGCTATTGGAAATGACCTAAAAGGACATAGATCCATAGCCCAGGTCTGTGAGCCTCAGACCTTTCCCAGCCCTCTGGCCCAATTCCACTGTCAGGAGTGTTTTTCTCTTCTCTCTTAAAAGAGTTAGTGTGTGCCTGCATACATTTCATACAGAAGTGTACAATATTTCTCGTATTAACTTTTAATTTCCATTACTATCCGCGTGTCTCTAGTCTAGTCTAGAGCTTTTGTTTCTGGTACACAAGAACCTTGACATCTCAGTGGGTGCCCTACAGGCTCTGGTCCATGTCTATAATTTTTCCTTCCTCCTCCCCTTTCTACCTCCATTTCTACTCTCTCCCTCCTTTCCTCTTTTCTCTCCCCTTTTCCATTTGTCTCTCCCTCTTCCCTTCCTTCATCTCTCCCTTGGTTCCTTTCTAACCTCTCCCCTTCCTTCTGAAATACCTTCCTTTTAAATATTTATTTTTATTTGTGTGTGTGTGTGTGTGTGCCCATAAAAGTCTGATGTGTGTTCTGGGGATCAAACTCTGGTCCCCTGGAAGAGCTGTAAATGTTCCTTACTATCAAGCATTATTTTCAAACCTGCCTTTTGTTTAAGATGAGATCTCACTTTCTAGCCTAAGATGGCTTGGTGTTCCTTATATAGCCCAGGCTGTCCTCCAACTTGTGGCATCTTTCTGTCTTAGCCTCTTAAGTGCTGGCATCTATTTTGTAGTAAGATTATCAAAACGATTTGTGTGACCATTGTCAGCTTGATTGAACAATGATTCAATTGATCTTGGACCAATCAAGATCAGCAAAGTCAGTGTGTTAAGTTTAACACCATCAAAACCTTGAGATGTCCTTTCTTACCTAACTGATCCTATAATATACAACACAGAATGATCTTTCAAAACAGAAGCAGGGATATTTCTAATATAGGGGTTGGTGCAATGAAGACAGCTCGGTGACACAGGACAGCGGAAAAAATCAACTTCTGCAAATGTCCCTAAAAGGAGAATGTGGGGCCCACTCAGCAGGAAAGAATTGCTTGGCTATGACCAAGTCTTTACAAGGGGAACATTTGTGTGGCTTAGTTAAAAGGAAGAGGGCAGAGCAGCTGAGAATGTCATGTCCAGGAGGCCTTGACTGCTCCACAGTACTAGAGCCAAGAGGTTTCCTAGCAGCATGCAGTGATGGGCTGGATAACGGGTCCCTAGCACTGCCCCTTCCCCATCCTAGGCTCTGGGATCACTCAGCTCACCCATATCCTGCCTGGAGAGTGCTCCTTGAAGGGCAGAAGGGGCTTTCAGTATAATATCAGGACACAGCCTCCTGAGTGGGTTTGCACAAGAAGACTCACTGGAGACGAATGATTGAAATGCCCTTCGTGCCTGAGTCTGTTGTTGACCCCTCCCCCAACTTTCCTTTGGGAAGGGGTCCTCCCGAAGCGGGTCTGAAACTCACAAACTTCGTCTCAGCCTCAGTGCATGTGTGGGCATTTGTATAAAGAGAGAAGGAGAAATCTTAGTTTGTATTATCATTCCTTTTAAAGAAATCCATCCCCTCCTGTTTTGGGGTAACAGGCTATATATAATCTCTCACTTGCCTTTACGACAGACATGAGACACTGCCAGGTGTACAGCCACACCCTGCTGTGTATACCTATTAATATCATTTCCATCTACTCAATACAAATGGTGGCTCAAACACCTGCATTTGGAAGGGTGCATTGCCATTAGGGGTCCTTGGGCAGATCAGCCCACTTCTTGTAACTGTTCTCCTACTTGATCTATTGCAGCGGTCCTCAACCTGTGGGTTTTGACATTTTTGGGATTGCATATCAGATACTTATATTACAATCCACAATGGTAGCACAGTTACACTTGTGAAGTAACAATGTAATAATTGTATAGTCAGGGTTCCCATGACATGAGGAACTGTATTGAAGGACCACAGCACTAGGAAGTTGAGAACCTCTGCTCTGTCAGTCAGCCCTTATTTCTGCATATGGTAGCTGCATCATAACAGGGCCATCCCATGAAGTGAAGCAGAAAGCAGACTCCCTGAGAGGCTGTATTGGGCTTTCTCACAGTGACCATAGGACTGAGGAACTATGTTCTTCTTGAGCCCATCTGGATCCTTTGATCAGAAGCAGGTTAGCGAGGCTAATGCCTTGTTGGGAGACATCTTTGCTCATAAATGAATCACCAGACATCCCACTTTTCTAGGAGACAAGGATAGAATACAGAAGGCCGGTGTTCCATGCTTCCATCTTACCCATGGTTGCCAAGGCAACCAAAGCCTACTGTTTCTTAGTAACCACGCCTCCCAAAATAGCCTCCATTGGTGCCAGCCAGGAATCTGCATCCACAGCACAATCATTTTTTCATGTTTTGAGAAGGGAAGGGGCCCCTTTACACTGCTTAAAGGCTACACAATATGGATGCTACCCTTCCTCACCTGAGTTTGAACATCTGGTGATTAGTCTCTACCTCACAGAGAACAACAGGCTCAGGGAGAGAGCTTGCTTAAGTGATTGGCAGGTCTCAGAAGTGAAACAGCAGCAGCAACCACACCCACCACCACCACCACCACAACAACCAAAAACACCCCCCCCTTTTTTTTTAAACAGGAGGAAGTGCTGAATGTAGTCGACCCTGTGGCTAGGGTAGGCTGTATTGAGGTTTTGCTTGTCTGTGGATGCCATCCTACCCTCCAGACTTCTTGTCAGTGGGTGTCATCTTTATCTTCTAGACTCAAAAGCTGAGATTCTTACAGATGTAGAAGGGTGGATGATTTTTAGGACCTTTCCTAGCTCCGGGTGAAGATGGACTAGCTATAATAATAAATCCTCTCTGGCTAGTACACAGGTGACTGGCCCCAGCCAAAGGAGGTGGGAGCCGATCTTGGGGGTGGGGACTGGTACTTCTCTGTAAAAAGGCATCACTAGGAACAATTTCCTTCCCTGGCAAGGGTTCTTTGTGTGAGTGATGTTACCTCTTTGGTGATCATGATAAGGAGCATTGTTGGTCATGATAAGTGGAGGTGGCTTTGAAGTCAGGATTCCTTCCTCTGTGTCTCATTGGGTCCCCAATTCTGTGACCCGTGGCCTCCTGCAGGGCACCAGAGTTCTATTCAGTTGTGTTCTTCACTTTGCACTGGGCCACGAGCCCCTTGGTACCAGCTCCGTGTTCCTCACACTCTTTCCCTAGTCTAGTCTTTACATAACGGGGGGCGGGGGACATGGAAAGGTCACTGAGCATCGGCCGGTTCTCCAAACACTTACTGGTCTCTGGTGGGAGGCCTCTGGACCCCATCATGAGGGACTCAGTGACGTTTGTTGGGAAGTTCCCAGTGCCCTGCTTTGCAGAAGTGTAACAGCACCCCCCATATCACATCTTGGGGGGCAGGGCTTGTGCTGGGAGTGTTTCCATATGAAACCCCTTTGCAGTGTGGAAATAATTCCAGCAATGGTTTGAAAGGATGTATGAAGGGAATTCTTGCCTCATTCAGGACTCTTTGTTTTCCTCACACTGACATCCACAATTGTGTTAAGTAAATTTTGGGACCAGAATCCAGGGAAGGAGCTGTGATTTGGCTGCTAGATCTCTGTGTCCTGAGCTCAACAGTGTGGTACGAGAGGGACCCTCAATGACAGAAAAACACAGGGGGATCTGAAACTGTGGTGTAGGAGAAGGAATGTGATGGATATTTGGTGGGGGAGGCCCACATCCGTTCTACCACAGGGCTTGGACTGCTGAGGGAGGCAGGATACAGGATGTTGGACGCACTTACCCCCACGATGCCTCAGGGCAGGTGTAAGACTGAGCCTCCACAGTGGGGAAGCAGTCTGTGCACCAAGACAGCCATAGCTCGCTTGGGGGTGCCCGGAGCAAGTCTGGAGCCGTCTGTTCCCAGGCTCTTGGACACCCAGGTGCTGCTGGATGTCACAAGAGCTGAGAACTGCGTGGGGGCCCACGGGCAGGGTCTAGCCCAGGGCTGAGGAGGAAAGGCTGGGGGGGGGGGCTCCTGTTGGTCCACATGGGTTCTTGTCTTGATGGCCATTGGCTGCAGGCTTGAACTTGATGGTGGCCGTGGCTAGGAATGCAAAGAGACCTTCTACAGGAGGTTAGTCCGCTGCTCTGTAGGTAAAAGGCTTCTCTACAGCTCCCAGCGGTAGGTCCAGATAGAAAGAGACAGTCCATGGTTTTAAGGTGTTTATTGTCATGGCAGAAAGTGGATGAGTAAAATCCTACCCCGACTTCTCAGGGCAGGCCTGAGATTAAATACCTTTTACAGGGAGGAGTGTCTTGGGAAGAAAGGCTAATTGGCTAAGCCCCTAGGCTGTTAGGTTCCTCATTATAATAAAGATCTGTCTTGAGCCTACATGACCTATGGTCACGTCCTCACTTGTGGAGGAGGGTCTTGGGGCGTAGCCCTACGTGACTGATGGCCACAAACCTCTATACATACAGGGGGCTGTATGGAGGGGCTGTAGCTATATGTAAGAGGAGCCTGGCTTCCCAGGAGTTTAGGAAAGTGCTTACCATCCCTTAGAGTCACAGGGGCTTTGACCTTATCTTGACCAGGAATCAGGATACCTTTCATAGCCCGCTACCCCACAGGAATGGCCAGTGATCAGGAGCAAGGGTTGATGGATATTCTAAGACTGGAGGAGGCAGCAGGTGTGTAGAAGCATCACTGAGTGGTACCAAGAGGCATTTGGGTGAGAACTGTAGGAAGGAAAGATTGAGTCTGGACCTTTAGTATCCAGCCATTAGGGGAGGAGTCAGGCTTCTGTTTGACCTGGAGTGATGGAGAAGATGTTGAGTTCAGGAGGGATGGTGGGATGGTGGGAACTCAGAGGAAGTAAGTGGCTTGAGGGAGTTTGCAGGGCCTGTGGTGTGTTGGTGGGGTGGTACATCCCTGTAATCCCAGCACTTGGGAAGTAGAGGCAGGAGGATCAGGAGTTAAAGGGCAGCATTGGTTACATTACAGGTTTGAGACCCACCTAGACTATAGGAGAACTTGTCTCCAAACCAAACCAAATCTGGAGAGTAGGCATCAAGGTATGATCAGCTAACATCCACTGGAAGACCAACCAGGGGCTAGAAATAGGGTTTTGTTCACTAGCTTTTTTATCTTCCTGCTCCCTAAGTGGCTCTGAGGGATGTTCAACTTCTTTCTTATAGTAGGTCCTCCCCACCCCCAACTCATTTCTGTGAGGAAGCAAGACCTGGTTTAGGGGGAACAGGGAAGTTAGGAGTATCCCGGGTGACCACTCAGCCAAAACCCCAGCTTATTCTTAGAACAATCCCTGCTGCCAAGTTCATCAGTGTTTGAAACTCGCAAATGCATGTGTCTGCAGTTGCTTGTTTTTCTAGCTGTTTTTAAATTTCTTTGCTTGATTCCCAAGCACACATCAGAGTTAATGAAGCAATTCTATTATTAAACCACTTAGAAATTTAGAAGACAATGTACTGGGGTTTGAATGGGATAATTAGATATTGGGGAAGAAACATTTGTAAGCGGGTCCCATGGAAATCTCAGTGTTATCCCTCACACCATGTTCCCCTAAACCTGAGACTCCTCAGATCTCATGAAGAGGCTGTCTGTGCAATTTGGGGAGCAGCAAGGGTGTTTCTGTTTCCTTCGGACTGCCTTCAGAAACGTCCCAGAATACAGATCTATAACTCTATGGCTGCGTTAATGTTATATATGTAGAAGGTTAAAAATAGTTTTTGATTTGGAGAAGTGGATAGGGCTGCTGAGGGATAACACTGACAAGGGGCCGGGCTACCACTCTGTTCTCTGCAGAGAAGCATCAAGTTATACCTATGCTGAGAAGGAAGCAGAGGCTTCGACTATGGTGAAGCCACAGCAAGGACGGGATGGAGACTCACCGGGTAGCATCTGGAGAGATCCCTGTAGCCTTGCTCCATGGTTCTGTGTACAGATTTCCTGCTGGTAAGCAGGCACAGGGTGATCTTGCCCTTGGCAGTGGCCCACATTTGTGTGGCTCAGCAGATTGCAGGGCTTCTCTCAGGCACTTGCCAGTTTCAGATGGCCTGCAATGACAGGTGCAAATAGTTTCCTTCAAAGGACACAAATTGCTCACAGTTCCAGGGTAAATGTGAGAGGAGTCTAGATCCAAATTTGCCCAGATGATGTGCCAGGCTGGACATATGTATCCATGGATATATGAAATTTCTGCCAGGAAACTCAGCAGCCACTTGGAAAGAGCATAAGTTTGGAATCAGGAAGATGAGAATTCAGACCTTTGCCGGGTAGCTTATTAGCTATGTGACCTTGGACAAGTTCCTTGCTATCTGGGGGACATGCTGTCCCTGTTAGCTAGCTTTTACTTATCATGACCAAGGTGCCTGACAAACATCTAAGAGGAGAAGCATTACTTATTTTGCTGAGTTCAACTAACCTTGTCTAGAAACAGAAACACCCACAAGTGCATCTCACTAATCTCCTAGGTGACTCTAAATCCAGTCAAGTAGACTTCGAGGGTTAACCACCATGGCCCTCCTCTGCACGGCAGAGCTAGGTACCATATGTCCTAGCTTTTCCTCCTGTTCTGTGTTCGGATGCTGTCAGAAGCATCAAGGGAGAAAAGGTTTCTGTCAGCTCACAGTTCCTGGTTACAATCCACCGTACCAAGGAGACCACAGTGGCTGGAATTTGAGGAAGCAGGTCACACTAAATTCATCCTCAGGAACATGGGACAAGGAGGAATACAGCTACTGCTTTTCTGTTCTTCCATATCCCAGGTCCAACCCATGATTAGGATGAGCATGTTCCCACATTAATCAAAGTGGTCAAGACAACCCTCCCAGGCCTGCCTATGACCCGGTCTCCCAAGTGATTCTAGGTTCTGTGAGGCTGGCAGTGAACACTGACTACCACACTGCACCACTTCTCAAGTGTGTGTTGAGGCAACCATATGACTTTATACACGACGAAGCATGCTGCACACACTCCGGGGACTACTCGTGTGCTCTGAGGTTGTTAGGATGGGAATGTTGAGGAGCTCTGTATTCAGGCCACACCTCTGTTCCCTATACCCCTGCCTCCCTGGCAGCTGTGCCTTCCCACTCAAAGGCTCTGCCTAGATAGTTAGCACAGCAAAATGGAATTTTGTAGTGAGTAGTGAGTCTTCAGGAGACTTTGGACAACTCATCTTTGAGGCTTAGCTCAGTGCATGTCCATCAGTCCAATGTTTACAATTATAATAGAATTGATCAGTGGCCACCAGAAGCCTCCCTGTGAATAGGAGAGAGCAAAAACTTCCCTTTTCCCTTCTTTATTTCCCTCTCCTTGCTTTCTCTCTCTCCCCCTTTTCCTTATTTTTGGGTTATATTCTGTTTCTGGCTGTTGTTCAAATAGCTCTAATTATTTGGTTGTCATTTTTGCAGCTAATTGTTTGCCCATAAGTGGATTCATTTGTTTAACAAATTTATTCAAATGTACATGTTTACACTGTGCGAGTGTATTGCTTTCTATTAGGCTGATATAATGGGAACTGGAGTCAGGGATGGATGGAGGTCAAAGACAGATATTGAACAGTAAGTCAGCTGACCGCCTTCCCCAACTTCCTGACTCTGAGAAAGGGGAAGATGAACCTCATCCCCTGACTTGGTGTGATGGTATAGAACACAGTAGGTCATTGTACACCAACTGGGAAGATTCAAGGGGATTCTTTACAGAGCAGGTGCATCCAGAGAAGACTCGAAAGTGGCCTTTGGGGACAGGACTGAAGAGGGCCTAGGCATTGGTAAGGCAGAGTCACCAGACAGGGAAGAATGGCTTTAAGGGTTTCCTCACAGCCCCTGGGAACACTAGTTCCTCATTAATTCTTTATGAGGCAGTGAAACCAATGGTCCCCAGTTCCCAGTTCCTTTGTAAACTCTATGATGTCCTTGGGAGATGTTAAGCTTTCTTTTTCTCTCTTTCACTCTAAAAGACCGAGCAATAGGGAGAGGGAGTTCTCCTTCTGGGTTGAGAGATTGTTCATGCAACACAGAACTATTTGCTTTTTGGAATTTTTTTTTGTGCTAGTCACCCTGGGCTTTCATAATAATATGAGAGACCTAAATGCTGGATATTTATGTTCTTATAATTTTGGAGGTCGGAAGTTTGAGACCAGGGTACTAATGTGTCTGAATTCCGACGAAGACTCCTGGATCCCAGATGCCACCTTCTTAGTGTGTGTTCACACTGTGGACAAAGAGAACCACAGTGCCTGTATGTGTCTGTGTCTGTGTGTCTATGTGTAAGGAACCCAGAGGTCAACATTGGTTTTCTTTCTCTATTGAGTCTCTTATTTTTTTGAGTCATGGTCTCTTGCCTGAATCTGAGGTTCACTGATTATTTAGATTAGTGGTTCTCAACCTGGTGTCTCAATTCCTTGGGGGCAGGTTACAGGGGTCACCCAAGACCATCTAAAAGCATCTAAAAAGAAAAGATATTTACATTACGGCTCATAAAAGTGGCAAAACTGTAGTTATAAAGTAGCAACAAAAAGCCTTTATTTTGGGGGATGTCACCACAGTATAAAAAACTGTATTAGAGTGTCACAGCATTAGGATGATTGAGAACCACTGCTCTAGATTTACTGGCTAGCAAGCCCTGGGACTCCTCTTGACTCTGCTACCACACCTGGCTTTTTATATGGGTGGCCAATTTCAGCTCCTTACTCATGCAGGGTAAATGCTTTACATATTGAGGCACCTCCCCAGCCCTCAGTACTACATTTTAAAAGAACACCAGTTCTATAAGGTGGGAACTTTGCCTCACAACCTTTTTCACTTCACCCCATGACCTTTTTCACACTAATCTCCTCCCCAAAGGCTCTGTCTCCACTACAATCTGAGGGTAGACGATACTATCAGGGTAGTTCCCTACTGCCTATAGTTGAGGGGATGCTTGGAACATGTTCATTTTCTTATCCTAAGAGAAGGTGACTCAATATCTTTGTGTATTAGAATTAACACCAGCTGGTGAGATATCAGACATTGTACCTATTGACCTACAGGGGCAGCACTATCCCCTCTGCTGCTGAACAGTTTTCTGTTTTTGCTTGTCTTGGACAGGCTGAAAGTGGCGGTCTCAGATCCCACATTTGCTCCTCCACGTTGAGACTCAGTATTTGTAAGTCATAGCATAGTGGTCTCTAGTGAGGTTAAAGCTTAGTAAGACTGACAAAGATACACTATGGAGAAATGCCGATCCTTCGGAGGCATACTACTCAGCCCAGGTTCTGGTACTGTGACTGCAGCTATAGAGGAGGAAGCAGGTTCGGGAAGATGTGGGTCAGAAGAGATTCACTGAACCCTGCTGTATACCAGGCACTGGGGATACATCAAAGGACTAGACAGACATAGTGCCTACTCCGATAAAAAGATTTTATGTGTGTGAATGTCTGCATGCATATACGAATGTGTACCACATGCAGGCATGGTGGCTGTGGAGGCCAGAGTTGGGCATTAGATTACCTGGGACTGGAATTACACATAGTTGTGAGCAGCCACATGGGTGCTGGGAATTGAACCTGGGTCCCCGGCAAGAACAATACTTGTTCTTAACCCTAATTATCTCTTTCCAGTCCCACAGTCCCATTTTTTTTTTTTTTTAAGGAACTTTGAATTAGGGAAGAAAGGACATATTAGCAGATAATTATGAAGAACAATTTTGAATTCAAAATTGAATAATTTTGAATAATTAGGAAGAAGAAGAAAAAGAAAGAGGATTTTAAAATAAGACAAAAGTTTCATGAGGAATTTGATATTACATGTGGTGGAGCCCGAGCCATGCTGTGTTTATCAGAAAAAGAGTGTTTCCCAGAGTCATGCTGTGTTCACCAGAAAAAAAGGAGTGTTTCTCAGACTCACAGACCAGAGACAGATTATTTCCCAGGCTCTCCATCTTGCTCTTGATCTAAGAAAAGCCAAAAGTTGTGGGTGTTCTGTCTTGGCTCCCTCCAAGCCAGCCTTGGAAGCTGTGGTCTTGGATAGACCTAGTCAAGTGCCTTTCTTTGGGTTTCCGGGCTGCTGTGTGCTTGGGGTCTCTGAAGTAGTCAGCTGTGCTCAGCAAACTATTTGGAATTTTATGTGTGATTTCATTTTGTTCATTTCCAAGGAACTGGGCAGGAACCTTGATCACCATCTATAAAAAGGAATATGCTCAGCCACACAAACTGGCAGGTACCTGGGGGCTCCAGGGCCTCGCTTGGCCCCAGAGACCCTGGCGTCTGGATCTGTGGGGATAAGGATGGGGGCTTTCTGAAGGACACTGGGCTCATATCTGTGTAGGGCCCCTGCAGATTTGCTGCTGCACAGAAGTACACCTCACTGGGCCCTGCTGGCGCCTGCCAGTCCATCCCTCTGGGAGGGGTGCCCCAGCTTGGGTGTGCAGGAATTCTTGCCTAAGTCCCTGGCATCTCATCAAATGCCAGCTCAACTTCTAGCTATGCGTCTCTCAGAGCATCTCCTGTTTTGGTGTCCTGGAGGCAGCCCGGTTCAGGTCTCCATGACTCACAGAGCCACTTCCTAAGCCTCAGCCCAGACCACAGCATTCCATTTGTAACAAACATGCTCACAGGAACTAAGGAGCCTCCTTTGTTGAAACACTTGGCATTGTGGCTGAAGGTGCTTTGCACTGAGGGTTGGGAAAGTCATCTGGTCCCAGCTTTGCTGGGGACTTACTAGGTGGCACAGGCAAATGACTAGTCTTCTTGCTACTGTTAAAAGTTTGACAGTCTACAACATGAACCTGTATTCATACAGACACACTGTGTGTGTGTGTGTGTGTGTGTGTGTGTGAGAGAGAGAGAGAGAGAGAGAGAGAGAGAGAGAGAGAGAGAGAGAGAGAACCATACCCACCAGCCATACACAGAATACTATAGTACCGCACAATCAGAAACATAGTTGTGTATTATCAAGTATTGTGTACCTGTTATTGAACACACTGTGGGTTTCTAGAAGATGAAGCACAGTGGGTCTGCCTACACCAACATTGCTTCAACACAAGAAGAATGTGCCACTTTCCACTGACACAGTGGCTGTGACATTACTAGGAAGGAGGACACTGTCATTGCCACAGTGATCTGACAGGATCAGTGGGGATTCTAGTGAACTTCTCTGATGGTGTACTTTTGGTTTTCTATTTGCCTCACGTTGTTCCCACTCAATTATGCTTGTATATCTTTGTGTTAGTCAGAGTTTCAATTCCTGAACGAACATTAAGGCCATTAATTACTTGCTCCTAAATTAAAAAAATAAATTTATCTGTTGACAATTTCATACATATATTCACATATATAGACTATATACATTGATC